>NC_090750.1:46875334-46877834 GCF_036898095.1 Palaemon carinicauda | reverse complement strand
AGAGAGAGAGAGAGAGAGGCCTAGCAATACATAGATAGGTGAGATCCAGATGGACCCTCTGAAAGAGAAAACATCCGACAATCCTCTCACCAGCATCTATCCACCTACTATGTATTTCATCTCAAACATGAATTGTGAGTTCTCTCCAACGTTGGTGACATTATAGCGTGTTTAGTTCAAAAGTGAAGTGTATTATTGTAAGTAAATTTATATTGTTGAGTTTATTTGTAACTGGTTTTGTGTAATTATGTTAAACAGCAAAGTATATTTATTTTGCGTAGCCTTGTGTGAGCACAAAGAACGCAAGAGTAACAGACAACTACTGTATGTATAAGCACAATTTTGATTTATTTTGTATAAGTGTTGAAGTTTCATTTATTGATTAATTATCAAAATTAGACATTCACATAAATTATTTTCTAGTAAAGAAAAGTGATTGTAAAATTTTTGAAGTGTAAGTTTGTATTAGTCTAAGGTGCAGTGTAGATTTAAATTTCGATTGATTTATTTTTAGAAATAATTTCTTTGGATTATTTTTTTTAATAGAGCATACAAATATTTGTAAAGTGTGTATCATTTCGATCAACAATAATTATTTTAGTGCTTTTCTCGTATCCCCTAACTAAAAACCGAAGTAAGCCGTTAATTTTTTAATAGGTGCGGTTGAAAGTAAAGTAATCACCTAGTTTTTTTTTAGTGTAAAGTGTTTATACATATAAACGTCTGGGAGTTGCGTAATATTCTGGGAGTTCGGAGGTATTCTCGTACGTATCAGATTTATGTCAAATAAATCAGTTGAGTTTTGGAGCTTGAGAATTTACGAAATTCGCTAGTCGTAATAATAATATATATATATATATATATATATATATATATATATATATATATATATATATATATATATATATATAACCTTCCTTTTTAAATTTGATTCCAGTGCTAATTGACACTCTTAATCCAATTCTGGTGAATGCCAGACGCTAAACCTTCAGCGTTTTACGTAAAAGGCAAAAATTCGAAATGGCCGCCATTAGCCCTACCGAAAAATCCAAGTTTAATTTTCTATGGGAAAATTTTACTTTGTAATAGGTCGTCTTATTTTATATTGAGGTGAGAAATCTATTTCTGTTGTTATTTTTTGCGGTCTGAGAGGTTGTTGTTCTTAAAATCGCCATGGCTACCATAATGATGCTCAAGAAAATGCATTTGATGAGTTAGGTGACCACAAGAATATGAAGTTTGTTCCTCTTTTTTATGCCACACACATATTTCATCTTAAGGCTTGTGATTACCAGATACAGGATAATTTTCTATGTATTAATAGTGTTTGGCTACCTAAATTTTTAACACACAATACAAATGCCATATATTTATAACAAAAATGCTCAATAACGATTTAATTTCACATTTGCTATCAATTACTAAAGAGTACATAATGCTAACACACTCTAATTCTTTACAAAAGTAGTTCTTGATACTTATTCAGTCCTTTTCACTACTGTTATCTGTGATATCTTTCAAAAGGTTATCACAAGTTGCCTGTCTCCTACATTTGCAGAAGTTAGAGCGAGCGAGTAAATTCTTGGGGCACGAACAAAGAGGGGTTTTACTATTTGATTTGCACTGGCAATTCAACAGGTTGGGAACTTTGACCTTAGTGTACATCATATTGATTTGGAAACATGGAGTTGTGCCGATCGAATAAAGCATGAAGCCCATCCATCAAATTCAGATAATTTATGACACTGGTAACAGCAACATCGACATGAGCTGATACTTTGGCTGGGTGTGCAGGCCAATGTAATTTCCATAGACTGGCAGAGCCATCCATGATAACTACCACTGGAGCCTCAATTAGGCATTTTCCCTCCTCAACTTCCTGTTTGTTCTTCAGAACAGATTTGCTGTTGATCGCATCTCTCCAATCTCGTTGAAAAGGTATGTTAGATGAGGAGCCAATTCATGAGCATTCAAGTCAGGATAATCAATGATCTATCCAAAATATATATCAATCATGCCACTGGTAGGATGAGCTTCATCATCGAAGATGACTATGCAGGTTGATAACGCTTGTTTGATTCTGTTTCAGTCAGCAACATTTGCTTTAATGCAAATATGTCTTTCCTCCTTGGGAGTGCATACTGTGTTGTACTTCTCCATCTTTTATTGTAACATTATATTGGGTGATCTTAAATAACAAGAAAAAAATATTCACTACTCACAGTGATTCTCTTGGTATCTTTTTAGCTCCAGCCATCTTGGGAAATCTAACTCTGAAATGCCTAACTATGAATAGCAAGTAGAAGTATGGGATTAATAATTTAAGCATTTCTGAAGTAAAAAATGATAAAAGAAAATAAAGAAAGAACTCTACAATAAAAAAATAGATGGGTAAAGTAAATTTTAAAGAAAATATTTTCATTTGGGTGACATGCGCCAAAATTTTTTTTTTACATTGTTATAGTAACTTTATGAATGTTTTATACAAGAGCTAAGATCG
>NC_090750.1:46842834-46860334 GCF_036898095.1 Palaemon carinicauda | reverse complement strand
AGCCAAATGTTGACCTAACATATGTGCAATATCTTCTTTCTTCATATGATTTTTAACATCAATTTCAAGATATCTGCATAAACTCACCAAGCTTGATTTATAGACCCCATAACTTCTCAGATTGTGAATACTCACAAAATTTGTCAAAAAAATTCAGATGCTTTAAACTCTGACATGTTCGTTGGCTATTTTATGCAATTAACATAAGTTTAGTATACAAACACTCTCTCTATTACAAATATGATAAGAATTCTGATTCCGGACATAGGCTCTCAATTCTGTTAGATTCAACTGTCGTACATAACATAGATTATGGAAATCTACTAAAAAAAATTATAACAAAATAACAAACATTAACAGCAAATGAAAATCATAGCCACCATAAACTAAATGTTACTTTATTTAAGATTTAACATAAGTTTCACAGTATTATACAAGATAAGCAGAAATACTAACGACATGCCAAACTATATAACAATACATATGTTTTCTTATCAAAAAGTATACCTTGAGTTGCCTTCATATAATTCCATGCAGCAAGGGACAGCTGACGTTGCTTACTTTTAAATATAAATAGCTGCTATATAGGAAAAAAAGATTTTGATTTTGAGCAGATTAATTTTATGAGCTTCTTTATCTTTTTCAAGATATTATATCGTTGCAAGCTCATAAATAAGTTCCAAGTCAAAGTGGATGTATCTGAAATGTCTCCAATCACTTGTAGTGTTCGGTCAGGTCTCCTGCCTTTCGTTCATCACATGTCCTTTATATATAAGGAACCAATTCTCTTGAATATTCCTAACAGACTAGAATCATACAGGACAAGCATAACGCAACCTGATACCACGCCATGGACCCACTCTGGAACTATTTTATATAACTCACGCCCGTCAGACGGCTGGCGCCAAAGAAGTATCTAATACTCTCTTCCCAGAACGCAACGGTTATACAATATTTTATCGTTACATCAACACACATGAACACATTGACTGTTTTATTTCACATTGTATACAAAAAATATGACCTTTTGATAAGTTTTTTTTATTGAAATATCTAAACATTTAATATAAATGTATATATATACATATATATCTATTTATCTATCTATCTATCTATCTATATATATACACATATATCTATATATATAAGTATGTATATATGTGTATATATATATACATATATATATATATATATATATATATATATATATATATATATATATATATATATTGTGTGTGTGTGTGTGTGTGTGTGTGTAGAGAAGAATTATCAATGACTTTTATCTTTCTTGAATGGTATGGTCAATGTCATACAGGTATCCTGGACCAGGGTTCGTAACCCGGCTGGTCAGATACTATAGTCTTTGAGTGATTTTGCCTGTGGCTCTGATTCCGAGGTTGTTAAGAGAATCCAGATTTCAATGTATTAATATATATGGCTTATTTGAAAGATGAAATCACGTTTAAATGTGCAAAATTTATCATTAATCGAATGCCAAGTCACATGCCTACCAATTAGCTACGATGGTGAAGATGGGTTGATTTCAATTTCTGAGTACAAAATACCTGAATTCGACAGGTATATGTACAGAAAAATTGTCATTACCTTTTATCTTTCTTCGTGACTGAGTGGTATTGTCAATGTCATGCAGGTATCCGGGACCAGGGTTCGAAACCCAGCCGGTCAGATACTAAAGTCTTTGAGTGATTTTGTCTGGGGCTCTGATCCCGAGGTCGTTAAGAGAATCCAGACTTTAATATATGGCTCATTTGGAATAAAAATATATATATATGTATAAATAAATAAATATATATATATATATATATATATATATACATATATATATATATATATCAAGAAAGAGAGAGAGAGAGAGAGAGAGAGAGAGAGAGAGAGAGAGAGAGAGAGAGAGAGAGAGAGAGAGAGAGAGAGAGGATATTAATGAAAGTGTTCCTCAAATTATTAGCTTTGGAAATTTATTTACACTTTGGTTGGTAAGAACTGTTTGTTTATTTAGTTAAAAAATGGGATTTAAATCACTTACAATTATACTTTATTAAATATTAAATAAATCAATTCGTAATATATATATGATGAACTTAAGTATATAAAATTGAAATGATGTGAGGGGACAAAAGCTATTGATATTACTAGTGTGTGCATTTGAAATTGAATTTATATATTCTAAAACTGGTGTTGAGTTGGATTCTAGAGAATAATCCTTTACTGTTATCATTGCTTACTATGAACCTCTCTCACGACGCACACTTATATATGTAAAATAATACAGTAAATATAAAGAAATTAATAAAAAAACAAGCAACTTAAAAAAAAAAGCCATAACACCGTACAGAGGACAAACCTCATGGACATGACATGAAGAAACTAAAAAGTTTTTAAAAAATACTGTTTTGAGAGAGAGAGAGAGAGAGAGAGAGAGAGAGAGAGAGAGAGAGAGAGAGAGAGAGAGAGAGAGAGAGAGAGAGAGAGAGAGAGAGTCCTGAACATTCTAACACCTCGTCTTTAATGACATTAGAGACAACAGCTACCACTACAAAAAAAAAAAAAAAAAAATAAAATATATCCGCTTCCAAATTGCATAAGAGCCTCAAATTTTGCTTTTCCAGTAGTTAAGATAATAGCAAAGTGAAGTTTTTAGAAGCATTCGTGAAAAAAAAAAATTCTTTTTATGAAACATTACACAGATTATGCTTTGAAACTTTTTTTTGTACCTGCTCTAAAATATCAATTTATGGTATGATAAACAGAAAAAAATAAAAATTTTCAGGAATTTATAAAAAAAAAAAATATGGAATATGAATCTGAATTTCATTTGATAAGGAATGAATTGTTTGTTAATAAACATTCAATCATTAATAGATTAAGAAGAATTTTGACTTATATTTTTAAATGTCTATATTTTTTTTCATAAAGTAAATTTTAACCGTTACTGGAAGACAATGCACAGAATATGAATTTATCGAGCAAACACGAACAGCACTTTCAGAGAATATAACATTCTATAACCTAATATGAAGTATACAAATCATAAGTAAGATCATATTACTATTATATTAACTCTGAGGAAGAGAGAAATGTAGTTTATAAGTGGTCGATTATAATAAAAAAAAAAAAAGATTAATCAAGACTCTTATCTTTTTCGGGCAACAGAAATCTGTGTCATGATTCATAAAAAAATATCATCCGGAAAGAGATCTCAAACATCAAACCTACCTCAAGCGTTCTACTCCTATTGACCTGTCTTCAAGGGCGAGTAGTTCCTTAATATCAAATTGCGCCATTGTGCAATATTAGGCGAACATTTCAAACTTGGGTGGCTCTATCCCGCGGTCGAATGATCTCAATGACTGAATATTAGTATCCTAATCAGGATTAATGAAAGACTGATTACTGTTGTACGCCTGACTGCATATGCTCAAATACAAACGTCGCTCGTGATCAAAGGGAACTGATATGAGTATTTTATCAATGCTAATTATTTATAAATTAAACTTTGTAAAAGCTCAATTAGGACCATCACTAATTCATTTTCTTTCTCGCTATGCATATGATACATTATTATTCAGAATATTGTATTTAATGATAGCCATTCTTCATGTTATAAATGATATTGTATTTGAACTTTGATTACATTTTACTATATTTATATTACATCCTAGAGATGAAATCTGTAAATATCAATATCTTGTATTTGTCATTAGTGGTTATTCAATTGTGATCACTGTTACTATTTAGTATATTTTACCGTTACATTCGATACTTCATATATTGGAAAAATACAAACTGACTAAGTGTTTATCATATAAATGTTTTAATTCTATAAATAAAAAAAAAATCTAAGTTTATCTGCTAACTTTTCTTGAAACGGACGGTAATAAGGTACTGATGACTAAGTTTTTATCAAAATTCAACTAATGTTTGATCATCCTTGCAAAACGTAACAAAGCTGAAAAACTTCCAATAAGAATAGAAATAAAAAAAAATAGAGTTAACTAATCGAAAGCAAATTTGTTTCAGAATCTTGACCACAAAAGAAACAACCAATTATGTTTTGAACTAAAACGTAGTACACGTGAAGAAACCGTACAATCTCCAAACTCTGTGAGGTTTACAGTGGTCTTGATGAGGTGTCTCATATGCATCTTACAAAGGAAATTCACATAGCCTTTATAATCAGCAAGCTAAAATCAGCATCATTATCCACAATGCCTAAAGAAAAGGAGTCTGTCTAAAAGTTTCATGAAATCTTCCTTAGGCCAAAGTCCACTTTAAAATAAGGCCAGTGTTTCGAGATGTTCAAAATATTAATTAAAGGATATTTCATGTTAATAGTTTCCTCCATTATAGATAATAATCTCATCCTAGGTCCACATCTTTCCTCACCGTTCTATTACAAAAATTCTTCGTAAATCATATCATGATTAAATATATTTGAACACTATGGACTCTGAAAGTAGGGTTAACTTTTCCTGTAATCTTAATACTGTACAACTCGATCCAAGGTTTTTTTTTTTTTTTTTTTTTTTTTTTTTAATGCAAGACATCAACCATCTTTAGTAAAATTATATGCATATATATATATATATATATATATATATGTGTGTGTGTGTGTGTGTATGTATATATGCATGTATAAAAAATTACCTGTGGTGTTGTTTTTATTCCAAATATATAAACGCACTTTTTTAATGCAAATTCGTAACGTACCGGAGTAGGGTATTTAAAATGGCGAATATATTACATTACTAATTTACAGACATCCGATATTAATGACAATCATTCATGTTGCTAAAAGTGCTGTATTTTTCTTTTTTATTATTAAAAGTTGGTGTTCAATTAATTCCTTTCAGTGTATAACTCCGTACAACTAAGCAACACAAAACAAAAAGTTCTGCACCGACCGACGATTTAAAATCGAAAGTTTAATTCTCCCTGACAATTATACTATTCAAGTTTTAGGCATCTATTTCACTGGTAAAGACAGGTTTGACTATAACTTAACAAATGCAGCAACAATTGGTGAGTGGTCGGGGTTTTTCAGGGGGGGGGGGGGGGGGGGGAATTTCACAGTCTGGGGTATTCTACATATCTAAAGTGTTTTGACATTATTATTATTATTATTATTATTATTATTATTATTATTATTATTATTTATACGGGTTCTGTAGAATAATTGGAATGCAAATTTGATGTGAACACAGAATTTGCAACATTAAAATCCAAAAATCTTCGGTATAAGATAATGCAAAATAATATATTTTTTTTTTTATGAATTATAAGGCAGATATATAGAAATAATGATTATTCGCAACACGTAATTTAATCAAACACCTTACATCATAGCCTTAAAAAAAAAAAAAAATATGACAATTTCTTCTCTTGAAATAGTACATCTATTCTTGACATAGCTCTTGTCTTTGTGTGATTTCGCCTGGGGCTCTGATCCCGAGGTCGTTAAGAGAATCCAGACATTAATATATCAAAATATATATGGCTTATTTGAATATGAAAAACACGTAAAAATGTGCAAAATTTATCATTAATTGAATGCCAAGTAACAAACTACCAATTAGCTACGATGGTGAAGATGGGTTGATTTCAATTCTAAGTACAAAATACCTGAATTCGACAGGTATAAGTATAGTAGAATTGTCATTGACTTTTATCTTTCTTCGTGGCCGAATGGGTTAGTCACTGTCTATATAAGCTTGCCGACCAGGGTTCGATTCCCGGCCGGAGCCAAGCTCTTGTCTTTGTGTGATTTCGCCTGGGGCTCTGATCCCGAGGTCGTTAAGAGAATCCAGACATTAATATATCAAAATATATATGGCTTATTTGAATATGAAAAACACGTAAAAATGTGCAAAATTTATCATATATATATATATATATATATATATACTTATTTGTACATAAATGTATATATATATATATATATATATATATATATATATATATATATATATATATAGATAAATTTTGCACATTTTTACGTGTTTTTCATATTCAAATAAGCCATATATATTTTTGATATATTAATGTCTGGATTCTCTTAACAACCTCGGGATCACAGACCCAGGCGAAATCTCACAAAGACAAGAGCTTGGCTCCGGCCGGGAATCGAACCCTGGTCGGCAAGCTTATATAGACAGTATATAAGCTTGCCGACCAGGGTTCGATTCCCGGCCGGAGCCAAGCTCTTGTCTTTGTGAGATTTCGCCTGGGTCTGTGATCCCGAGGTTGTTAAGAGAATCCAGACATTAATATATCAAAAATATATATGGCTTATTTGATATATATATATATATATATATATATATATATATATATATATATATATATATATATATATATATATATATATGTGTAAGCTATTGGGTTTTTGTGAGAGAGAGAGAGAGAGAGAGAGAGAGAGAGAGAGAGAGAGAGAGAGAGAGAGAGAGAGATATTGCCAGGTTTGCTACAAATCTAGATAAAAAGATGTAAAGATGTATAAGCCCTAGGCCTCCAAAATGGAAAAATAATCCAATGAAAAAAGATATTGAGGTGATAAGTAACACAAGTAAAAAGTAACGAATAAAGAATATAAAATATCATAAGCTCAGTAACAATGTTAACATAGATCTATTATACATATGAAAATGGATTTATGATGGCCTGGTCGTCATGAAAACCTTCGATGCGAATTTTAACTTCAGAATCCCTCCTATTCAAATGCCTGATTAGGAAGATAATTTCACAAACTGACCATAGCTGTAATAAAATTTCTAGAACACTGTGTAGTGTTGAGCCTTATGATGGAGAAGGTAAGACCTTAAATTAACTACATACTAGATATTGCGTACAAGATAATCGTATCTGGGAAGATCTGAATGTAATGGATGGTCAATTTTATCAAAAGTCTTATGCAGAATGCATAAGAAACTAACTGAGCTATGGTTACAGAGGTTATTATTCAGATCAGGATGAACCAACTTATTCGATCGCAAGTTTACGTCCAACAAATTAAGATGAGAGTTAACAACTGAAGACCAGCGAAGAGAATAATACACTTAATAAGGTAAAAGTAAGAACACAAACTTTTCTTCATCATAATTTGATCACCCAAAATCCTAAAATCTTCAAATCTCTAAAGTAAATCTGCAAAGTTCGAGAGGCTGTATATTGTCAAATCAAAATTATCAATGCAGCCATTTTCTACGACCTAATTATTGGGTTCAACCTCATGTTCCATATCTGGCACCATGTACTATTTGAGAGAAATTTCTACTAAGGTATTCAGCAACGCCATGTCTACATTCTGAGAATGGAATTATGACAAAGAGAGTACCATCATATCCCTAAGCAACTAGCTTGGTTTCTACACCAAAAAAACGTAGCACGTGTGATGTATATAGTATGAAAAGTAATGTGCCAAGGACACAACTCCGAAAAACCAATTAATATATATATATATATAAATTATATATATATATATATATATATATATATATATATATATACATATATATAAATTATATATATATATATATATATATATATATATATATATATATATATATACATATATATATACATACGCATACGATTCTAAAATGTTATCTAATGTTGTCAAAAAGAAATTTTAATCTCCGTTACCTACTTACAAGGGAAAATACAATTATGTTCAGGCAAACCTATCAGATTTTTTTATGCCCTACTTGACAGACTTAATTGTATGAGTAAAATACACTTGCTTTTGCTACAATCTTTCTTGGCTAGGCTGTAAAGTAGACGACACTTTCAAACTTTATTCGCAAGGTCCTTAGGACACTATATTCCTTATCTTTTCAGGTCCACAATTAGTGATCCCGAGTGTATACTCAAGTTTCGTGATAGGGACTTCATTCTACTTTAGGATGAGTCTCCTATCATTGAACGAAGGTTTTTAATTGTGTAGGAATAAATCATACACTTATACAATAAACTCAGCTATCCGCCATCACCTCCTATGAAAGTCCCAGACACAATTAAAGTGACTGTTCAGTCACGTGTACTGGCAAGGAGGCGGGACTTCAAAACATCCTGTAATTACCAGCTACAGCCAAATCCTTGTTATAGGGTTTACTATTAAGCTCCAACTGAGCTTGCAGTAGACTGTTTTGTTAACCTCCTTAATCTCTCTGTTGATGATTCTGCTTTTCAAACTAATTGTAAGAGCCTTCCGTTAGAGGATGCATATGAGACAGTTGACATTTCTGCTTAGAAAAATTAATGTACTAATTATTGATTGATGAAAAAGGTGATGGTGATGATGATGATGATGATGATGAAAATAACAATGATGATGACGATGATAACGAATTGGAACGGAAAGAAAATATTTCTTTGACTATTCCAAAAAGTGATTGAATGCTTTGTCAAAGTGACAGAAGTTTCAGTTTGACACAGAGCTGTGATAGTTTCAATATCACCAAAGAAACCCACTCAGACTCACATACACACACACAAACATACAAACACATATATAGCATATATATACGTGTATATATGTGTATGTATATATATATATATATATATATATATATATATATATATATATATATATATATATATGTGTGTATATATATATACTGTATATATATATATATATATATATATATATATATATATATATATATATATATATATATATATATAATCCCGGCAGTGATGTAAGATGCATATGTAATTATGTATATTTTCATCAGTAAAATAACACTGTTTTATACACGTCTTATATCACTGCGGATCCTTTTTTAGCATAATAAGCAGTTACCACATTTTACCTAATTGCACTTTATATACCTAGTTAGGTTAAGGTATTCCATGTAGTACTATGTTCTAGTTTTAATTGTTGTTAATGTTTTTGGTATTTTAAATATTTGTGATTTTGGATTTATTATTATTAGCTTAAGGGCTATGTTTAGTTTAAATATAATTTCTCTCTAAGAGTAGGGGAAAGTGTGTTCTGTCGACGGTTTGTCAAAAAGATCTCTCTTTTAGATTGTTGTAATTTTGTTAATAGATTTTGCCATAGAATACAAATATCTTCATTTATGTTCTTGTAACTCAAAACTTTCGTTACGCTGTATATATAAATATGGAAAAGTGATATTATGAAATAAAAGTTGTATTCTCTCACGATGCATCAACCATAACACAGGACAATGTCGGGGAAAATGAGATGTGACAAAGTTTGTTCGGTCCTGTTTGATGATGTTTTTTTGTAAAGTCTCTTTCATATTTATTGATTCAAAAGCAAACCGTGATTTACCTGATACGTTTAGAAATCACAAATGCCAATCCAAGGGTTATGTAAAAAAGAAATTTCCTTTCACCGTAAAAAAAACCTTATACCAGGCAATCAACATTGCAAATAAAACAGAAATGAGTCGAATGAGCTTTGTTAAAAAATGCCACTCATTCAACATTTCCCTCCGACTTCGAATTGAAATTTGATCATTTAAAAAGACCCGCACTAATGATGTTAGACCTTCGTTCGAACGAATTCAAAATTTTTGTGATACTGGGAATGGTTAGAGGAAAGGAATTTTTATTTAGTTGAGTTCAGTAAAGGCAAGGGATGAATATTTTTAGCATTTTGTTGATAAGATTGCTTGACCTTTATATTAAATATAAAGATTAAAGCGGAAATAACAATATGCATATATTGTTGCTTGAATTATTAATAAATTTATAAAAGTCCTTTCTAGTTTCTTTTATTTTCTATTAGTTTTAGACTGCAAAAGCTCAATACTTGCTTCTAATCGCAAAAACCTTGTAGGACCAAAGTGGTAACTTCACAATATTATGATAAGCTTATGTTAATAGGAACTCGTATGTATAGGATTTCTAGAATGGGGAAAGACTACCTGATATGATCGCCGCCTTTTTAATGTTCCTTGAATGAAAATTAAGGATCGTGAATAGAAACACTGATTTATTGGCCCGGTATTTAGACGGTAGGTATAGAAGTGCAATCTTAACGAGAGTTCATCATGCATAATTATGAGAGAGAGAGAGAGAGAGAGAGAGAGAGAGAGAGAGAGAGAGAGAGAGAGAGAGAGAGAGAGAGAGAGAGTTCAACAAAAAAAAAATAATTGGAATCATTCTAGAACGTCGGAAAATCTAGCTATTGGGCTATAGGAACAATATACGAAAATTTACTAAGGTCTGCGACGAAAATCTAGAAAAAAAAAATAACCGGTATCAAGTTGTACAATGTTAATATTAGATGATATATATATATATATATATATATATATATATATATATATATATATGTATATAAATATATATATATATATATATATATATATATATATATATATATATATATATATATATACATATATATATATATATATATATATATGCAAAAGAACCACAGGGGAAAAAGATAATATGAAATATAAGATTAAGTCCTGACTAGTTTCGTGATACTTCTTCAGTCCTCTTAAGAAGTATCACGAAACTATTCAGGACTTAATCTTATATTTCATATTTCCATTTTCCCGGTGGTTCTTTTGCATCTGACCATCATGTTTCCCTGTTAATTTTACGCATATATATACATATACATATATATATATATATATATATATATATATATATATATATATATGTTGTCTATAACAATATATATTTATACTTCCTAATTATAAAGGCTGTATGGAAATACTTTCCTACTTATATATGAGAAACATCACCAAGATTATTGTAAATCTTACTGAATTTGGAGATTGTGCTGTTTCTTTACGTGTACTTCTTTTGGTTCGAAACAAGAATGGTTGTTTCTTTCTATTTACTATTCAGATTGAATTTTACTTGTGCTTAGTTGACTATAATATCATTTTTATTTCTATTCTTATTTGGTGCCTTTCTGCTTTGTTACGTTTTGCAAGGACGATCAAACATTAGTTGAAATTTAATAAAAGCTCAGTCACTTCCAATACAAGTTGACAATGAAACTGAGAAAAATACTTTTTAATATTTTCATAAACACCCAATAAATTCTAATTCTACATAAATATGAAATACTGCATGTACCCGTAAAATTGCCAAAATAGTGTCATTGATCACTTTCAGAAAAGTAATAATAACAATTAACAAGATCTTGATCTATACTCTTTTTACTTCAAATAGTTAATATATCTATTGCGAAATATAACTTACGATGAAATATAATCATCATTGACAATATAAAGAATTGATATGAAATAAATACAAAATTAAGAATAATTAGTTTTCTTATGCAGATCCAGGAAATAAAAATAGTAATTATTCTAACTGAGCTTTTCAGAAATTTACTTTAGAAAAACTCGTCTTGACAACTTCTTCACGCCATCAGTTCCCTTTGATCACAAGCGACATTTGTAAGTGAACAAAGGCACTCAGACTTACCATAGGAATCAGTCTTTCATTAATTCTTATTAGGATACTAATATTCAGTCATTGAGATCAGTCGAACACACATGAGAACCGGCCAAGTCTGTAATGATCTTTTTACATTGCAAAATGGCATAACGTGATATCAAGGAAGCTAGTCGGCCTTGAAGACAGGTCAGAAGGAGGAAACCGACTTATTTGATATCTGCTTTGAATTGATATTTTCTATTGATTAGGAACACCGAGTGCTAGATTTTTTTTCCAAGATTATTTTCAAAGGTTCCTGGAAAATAGTGATCCTTGAATAACCAGACTTTATTTATGTGGTATCATAATCGACCTCACAAATTAAATTTCTCACTTCCATAAAGTATATTTAGTAGTAATATGATCTTACTTGTGATGTGTATATATACCCTTCTATTAATTGATGCAGTTTCAGAGTCTCGAGGACTTAATAATTAATGCATCACTTTGCTGTAGTGAGTAAGGTTACTTTAGCAAAGAAAGAAATTTCAAAATAATAAGAAATTCTAATTGCACATTTCATGTAATCAGTTAACGATTTAACGTTTACTGGAAGACATTATCTGTGTAATCAAATGAAATTCCTATTTGATAACTTTATTGTTTTAACAAAATATTGATAATGTTAAATACTTCTCTGTTTTATAACTTACATTAATTTGTTATGAAACGTACATAAATGTGTTCCAATTTCATAAAAAAAGAAGAAATATTTTAACGCAAATGCCTCTAAAAACTTCACTTTCATATTCCCTACCCCTATGAAAACCAAATGTGAAGCTCTTAAGCAATTTGGAGGTGAAAAGATTTTTTCTAGTGGTAGGTGTGTTGTCTTGAATGTTAGTGAAGACGCAGCAGTAGAGTGCCCCCACCCCCACCCCCGTCTCTCTCTCTCTCTCTCTCTCTCTCTCTCTCTCTCTCTCTCTCTCTCTCTCTCTCTCTCTCTCTCAATAGTATTTTTTTTCAATTTTGTAGAGTTTTATGTCAAATATATCACGTTATTCCCCTGTACATTATCTCTTTTTTATTGAAATTTACTGTCTGGATCTTTTTTTAATACTTACGATACTCTATTGCATTCAAGTAATTTTCGATCGTAAGAGAGCTTGACACTATGCAACAATTTTAGAAAAGGCATTTCTTTTAGTATCCTGCTCTATACAGAATTCAGAATTTATATAAAAAAAAAATGCAAAAGCATATCCAAATAGTAACTTTTTCTCCGTTAAGCGTCTTTCTAAATGTATGATAACATCATTCTATCTATGCTGAATTCCCTTCATAGGCCTAGAAACAGAGAGTAACCAAGTAGGTACAAAACTGCCATCATCAGGTCTTTCGTTTGGAGAGCCATTTCTCACTTTTCTTTGTGGAAAGGCACCAATGAAAAAACTGGACAGAACTAACAGAGAGCTAGTGAATAAGGACTTTGCAAATAAGGACATTAACCGGCATATTAAGAACGAGATGGAACGATGATACAGGAACGAACGCCCTGATCATAACAACAAACACACCAACCCCCTTCGCTGAAAAGAAAAAATAACATTTTACTTGAAAAGCCTAATGAGCTCAAACTATGAGGAAAACAGAGAGGCCATGCGAAATATACTGAAAAACGTCTCTGCCACAGTAGAGGACACCGAAATCAACCTCATAATTTATTATCAATAGACACAAATGCGAAACTCAATCCTGAAACACAGCACTGCTCCTGCCATGCACGATGAATTAAAGAAGACCAACGTAATATATCGATATAAATGTTATGTCCAGTGATGTTCTGGCACCTACAACAGGACGATGACGTTGCGTTTATCTAAAAAATTATCTTGCCAGGTGCAACAGGGTGTAATGAAATGCATAAATACAACATCACAAGGGAATATATAGTAAAGAATGTTAGCATCATTGGCCGTGCCATGAAAGCAAGCGCCTAAGGATAATGGAAGCGCTTTTCATAAAGCAATAAAAACCTGACCTCAACACCACGCAAGAAGGGACCTTACTGCTGGCGTGTATAAGGTCCATCACCGACGATAGCTCAGGCCTTCACGACCATAACAGGACTGTCCGTTGCAAAGGCTGAAATATGGTTTATCTCGAGCCAGCCCTGGGGAACTACAATCCAGGAATTCTCGTCTCCGCCCTCGGGCAGTCCGTGACTAATAAGGAAGAAATTGGGTTGAAAAATTTGATACAAAAGCGGCAAAGAGACAAACCGCCCACTGTATTTGTGACAAATTCGATGCAACTACCTCAATTCTTGATAGTCCAAAAAGTGGTCTACCCAAAACAGCCTGTATAGAAGGTATTAAGCAACTCGTTTACAAAACATTTATCCAGAGTCCAAAAGGTCACCAAAAGATCCTCCTTGGAATTGAACACTTCACGAGATTCTATCTTTCGAATCCTGAAGCCCGTTGGGTTGAAAACTTATCGCTCACGTCTAATTCATGGCTGATTGGATGATGATCTAGATAGGCGGCTGTAATTTAGTGAGAAGGTGCTGAACGAAATTGAAGAAAATCCAGTTATGTTAGATAACATTATGTGGAGTGATTAAGATTCTTTCAGATTATCCGGTCATTTAAACATATATAATTGTGTTTACTGGTCTAGTACAAACATGCATTTAACATTAGAGCAACAACTAAATCAGCCTGGTATCAAAGTTTTGAGTGGTGTTTGAAGTTCAGGTGTTTTAGGACCAATTTTTTTTTTTTTATGGAATAGTAACAGTGGTCACTTGCCATAGTTAGATAGGCACTGCACATCACAAGGAACTGGCTATCGTTTGATGAATCTATTTACAAGGTTATTTTGTAGAATGTGGCATGAAGAGGCAAAACCTGATGACTGGGAGTTAGAAATGTTGGTGAAGATAACATAAAAAATGAGACCTGTCTAATTGCAATAATTACAGAGGAATAATACTTACGTTAATTGTTGTGAAAATATATATGAAGAGACTGGGGAAAATATTGATGAAAACCAAAGAGATGAACAAGCAGGATTTAGAAAAGGTATAAGTTGTACTGAGCAAATTTTCATTTTGAGACATGCTGTACAACAATGCATAGAATATAAAAACAATCTCATTTGATGGCATTTGTGGACTATGGGAAATCCTTTGGTAGTGTGCATTGACCATTTTTGTGGAGTCCTGTGTTATAATGAAATTCATCATAAGTATTCTAATTTGATTAAAGTGTAAATTTAATGTTAATGGAGCTTTATCAAATGATTTTACAGTGAACAGCCGAGTATATATATATATATATATATATATATATATATATATATATATATATGTATATATATATATATATATATATATATATACACGTATATATATACGTATATATATATATATATATATATATATATATATATACGTATATATATATATATATATATATATATATATATATATATATATATATATATATAGGTGTATGTGCGTGTCTTTGTGTTTATGTGCGAGTGTGTGAGTGTGCATATGTTTTTACTCAAAATACAAATCTCTCCTGAGGAGTACTAAGAATATGCCCAAATGATCTCCATCTACCCCTCACCATAATCTCATACACATATGGTACTCGAATAATCTCTCTTATAGTTCAGTTTCTAATCATGTCCTATCATTTCACTCCCAATATTCTTCTGATGTCTTGGTTCTTAAATTTACTATATTTGTCGAAGATTGTTTCATTGTCATACCACGACTCCTGTCCCTACGGTAACACAAATCTTAAAAACTGATATATAGCCGGAAATTTAAATGTAATTTCAGGTGCTTGGATTTTTATATTTTTCTTATTCTTGCCTTTGTCTGAATGGCATTTCTTAATCGTTCTCTAAACTCCAATTATAATAATGCCTTATAGGAGACCATAGTTCTGAAATACTTTAATAATTCTACCTAATTAATTCTATCCCCTTCTAATGATTCTTTATAATCCATTCCATATTCCATTCTCATCATATTTGCCTTTCTTCTATTTGTCTTAAGCCCAATCTCGAGTAATTTCATGCATTCTGGTAAGCAAGCATTGCAAGTCTTGTGGTGTTCTGCTAATAAATTACACGCCATCAGTATACTCTATTTATATATATATATATATATATATATATATACATATGTATGTATACATATATGTGTATATATATATATATATATATATATATATATATATATATATATATATATATATGTGTGTATATATACGTATATATATATATATATATATATATATATATATATATATATGTGTGTGTATATATACACACACATATATATAGGCCTATATATATATATATATATATATATATGTATATATACATATATATATATATACACATATATATAATAATAATAATAATAATAATAATAATAATAATAATAATAATAATAATGATAATAAGCAAAATTGAGACTTGGTGTGTATAAACCCAGTAAGCCAAGAGAAGACGGCAAATATATACTGTAGTTCATTTAATTTTCCGTTGTAGGGTCTAAGATGCTAAAAACTAAGAGAATAAATTTTTACTCATTTCTAAACAATGTGCTGAAAATGTGTTATTAGATTATATGGCCAAATTAAAAAGGTTTCTTAGTTTAATGTGCCCGGTTTACCTCTCATTATTAAGGGGAAACTAGTAGAAGAAAATATATTACTTTAGTCAGCATATCAATATCCATTATTAACAACAATGAGATTTAGGTTGTACCCGGTGACCGGAAAATGCATCATATGAACAGTCCATGCATTTTTACGCTTATGTCGTCAATATTTGTCTCCTATACAACTTACGTAAAACACTAAAATTTCCTTTGCCTCCCAATGTTAATTGGTATTTCCTTCCACTGCTGTTTCAAAGTTTATCTATTTTTAATATTAATCCTTTTCCTTTAACATGCTGTCTGTTTATTCTAACTGTTCAACGGAATCATCCACAATTAAAAGTTTATATAAGCTCATTGAACAGTAAGAGTTTTAATGAACTAGTACCTTCATAAAACTGTACTGAAGATTAATTTATAGAGTTAAAACTGTAACATATACATCACCATAAGGCTTAGCTTACTCGCATTTATGCATTTATGAACGCCATTGCTTGTAAAGAGTAGTTGAATATGTCAATGCAATTTTTTTTTTACAGATTTATATTGCAAACAATATATCATACATGAGTATTAGTAACTATGTATTTGAATTAAATTTCAAGCAATGAATCAAATCAATCCAACGAAATAGAGAAAAGATATAGAAAGGTAATTCAAGTAGAAGACTCAAGTCTTAGATTCTTGAAAATTGAAGAGATCGTAGCAGGGTGATAAATGTTTCAGGCAGCCATTGACATCTGATTAAGATTGATGATCCCTCGAAGTTTTTGAAGGTTGATATTAACGACCAAAAGTTAGGAATCTCAAAAAGTTCGTTTCATTAGTTCTGACTGAAAATATTTTCTATCTCAGAAAGGTTTCCAAAAACTAAGAGATTTTTCAGCAATTGGACATATTTTAGGGTTTATTAATAAGCTCATTCATGATTTTCTTATTGGGAAATCTAATTGCAACCCCTTTTTTTCAAAAAGACAAAATGTAAGGTTTAATCATATAAAAAACGTAAACTAGTGCTTCAGTAACTACTAGTTTATATTTACAGAATCTTTGTAACATTATCAAAATGATCTTTTTACCTATATATAACATCTATCCATCTGTCATAACTGAAAAAACAGAAAAAATAGTTATATCTTAAAAAGGATCGAAACTGGCTAGAAATATTCTCTCTCTCTCTCTCTCTCCTCTCTCTCTCTCTCTCTCTCTCTCTCTCTCTCTCTCTCTCTCTCTCTCTCTCTCTAGGGGAACAAGAATGACGATGCACGTCCTGTTTTCTAAGTCATCATACCATACACCACTTTACGTCACATGGAGAAATGTTCAAAAGGTTAAGATTTCACCTATGATAGAATAAGAGAGTCAGTTATTTTGGCAATATTTTTTTCCACATATCTACATACTTTGTGTTTCCGG
>NC_090750.1:46797834-46837834 GCF_036898095.1 Palaemon carinicauda | reverse complement strand
CTGTATGTAATGCATGAGTTGTAATCGAATGAAAATGTATCTCAAGTAAATTTAGTAAATATTACTAATATATAATGGAGAACAGACGTGAGTGCATTCAGCACTCATCATGCAGTATGAATGTATGTGTAAGATAAATTACGCAAATGAAAAGTGATCACTTGTTTCCCTTCAAAATTTCTGTGAATTTTTGCATTTTATTTTTTTTTTTAAGATATCCACTTTTCAAACTTTGATATTTCATCGTATGAATAGTTTAACAAGGGATGGAATTCAAGTTCATATTCATCCGCTCATTATGTACTTTGAGGGTGTTATATATTGCAAATATGGACAAAACGTGTAGTATTGGCAAGGATGAGGTCTGTTCTACTTATATGTTGAATCTTTAAATAAAGACGATTATATCAAAGAAAAAGAGCAAGTTTCTCAGAGAAATCCTTGGGTAATACCGAAATTGATTCGACGGTGTTTTTTTTTTTTTCTCCGTGAATTCATATTGTAATCAACTTTGATCTTTTACATTTCTTTACCAGACAGTCTTTATAATAATGCAATTATTCAGAGAAATTATAGGAGTACTCCTATTCTAGTGGATCTCGCGCTTCTCAAATAGCCTTGGTGCTTGATTGTTTGATAGTGAGAAGGCTATAATGTATGATTTTTTATAAATGCAATAAATGTTGTGAACAGCATTCATCAAACATTAACTTTGCTTCCATTCTGTCTTAAGGAGCAGATGTTTTAGTAATGCATATATACACACATACGTATATAAAAATATAATATACATTTATATATATATAAATATATATATATATATATATATATATATATATATGTATATATATAAATATATATATATATATATATATATATATATATATATATATATATATATATATATATATATATATATGTGCGTGTGTATGTATGTATTTATATGATAAATTTTTGTCAATTAGACGTGCTTTTCATATTCAAATAAGCCATATATTTTTAATATATTAATGTTTGGATTAGCTTAAAGACTTCGGGATCAGAGCCCCAGGCCAAATCATAATAAGCGAATATCTTCTGAACGGCCGGGAATCGAACCCTGGTACAGGAAACTTCTATGAACAGTGACTAACCACTCGGCAACGAAGAAAGATAAAAGACAATGGCAATTCTTATGTACTTATACCTGTCCCTTTCAGGTTTTTTTTTTTTTTTGCACCTATAATTGAAATCATACCAATTAGCTACGATGGTGAAGATGTAGACTTTACTACATCGAACATTCGACAGAATATCTCATAAAAAGTAGTCTTTTTTAGCAAAATTCAACATACTTCATATTGAGGGACGATGATTGCATTTTACTTAGATATATTTTCATTACCTATAGCCATATTTATTCGGCTAAACTATGCAAAACTTCACTCAAAACATCGTATGTGATTTTCAAAGCTAAATCTTTTACTTTAAATCAATCTGCTGGATAGGACTCGTCAAAGTTATTCAGGTGAGATATCGGTGAAAAAAAAAAAAAAAAAAAAAAAAAAAAAAAAAAAAAAAAAAAAAAAAAGATGAATGATTCATGATGATAAGTTCCATCAAGCACAAGAAATAACGGGAACGGTCGGGAATGATTAATGGTATCTCTTTCCTTGAATACAAATGGAGGTAGGATTCCCATAACGATATTTTTATTATTATATATTCTAATGCAAGCTAAAAAAATTTCTTGTATTTTCCTTTACTTGGTAATTTTGCAGTAAGTTCGAGTATGCAAGAGAACCTTATAGTATTTGTTGCAGTAAAATCAAGAATACAAGAAAACGTTATAGTATTTGTTGCGTTGAATGAACACAAATAATTGTTTGAGCCTTAGAAAAAAGATTAGTTTTACATTTCACTTCTACATTAATATCTCGGGTTTCGTTATTAATTCAATTATTATTATTATTATTATTATTATTATTTTATTATTATTATTATTAGTAGTAGTAGTAGTAGTAGTAGTAGTAGTATCATTATTATTATTATTATTATTATTATTATTATTATTATTATTATTATTATTATTATAATTATTATTATTATCATTATTATTATTATTATCATCATCAAAATGTTATAATCATAGGAAAAACTTCACGAATTAATAAATTCTTGTAGCTTCTTCAATAATCAAGATTCCGTCTAATGCTAACTTTTACTGGAAATATACAGTGCATTTCTGATAAAAGGTCTAATATACCTTTACAGAATACGTATTGAATTATGCGCTATGAATAGGATAGTTCATCATTAAAAACAATTACCTTTAAAGATGGAATATAAATGGTAACGATTCTAACATATACAGGCGATACTAGAAAATATATAAATCATAATTTAAAAAAAAAAGATAATCGATAAATCGAAAAAGTAACTTCAAAAACTTCCTTACAGGAGAACCTCTTGCAAATGTATTTTTCACATTATCTAAAAACTTTCACTATTTCATGACTACTATGTAAATTATTGCTAATATATATATATATATATATATATATATATATATATATATATATATATATATATATATATATATATATATATTACTTAAACTTACAATGTACTTACATATCGTTTTCATACAGCTCATCACGCATCATTAAAGATACTCCAGACAGATCTAAATCCTTAGATTGCATTTGAAAAAAAAAATATGATAAAAAAACAACCAGAAATTGGATTAATAAACGAATACTATTATATATACTATATATATACATATATATGTATAAATACATATATATATATATATATATATATATATATATATATATATATACTGTATATGTGTGTATATATGTACATACATACATATATAGATATATATATATATATATATATATATATATATATATATATATATCTATATATATATATTTATATATATATGTATATATATATATATATATAGTGTATATATATTTAACTAAATTCATGACTATATAATAGAATTCATTTCAATTTATTTAGTACAATAGCTTAGGTCGCATAGTTACCTAAATCATTCAGATCGTGAAGAAAGTTTGATCCACTCTCATAAAAAAAACGTGATACACGTGAATTAACAAAAATCTATGCCGTCATATTGTTTTTCAAAATGGCCACTGTAGCAGAAGAATTTAATCATTTATTTAGCCCCAGGGGCGTATAATTCGTTGTGTAAGTATAATAAACGTATGTTTTAACACACAAGGAGTCTAGTGGAGAACAGCTCAACGCACGATAAAAACTGATATTGGAATACTTTAACTTATTTAAATATGACAGGGATAAGATGATTGTCATCCATATTTTGTATTGTTGAATAAAATGACATCTATGGTGTGAAGCAGTTTCATTATGGATATGGTAGGGCTCCATATTGAGACTGATCTTATGAAATTGCTTGGAGACTTTCTCAGTAGACGTGATTAGGCTGAGATCCATTTTCAGACAAAGGTTAAAATCACGGGTCCAGCAGACGCAATATTAAAAGAACTGCATGTTATGAGACCTCGATATGTACGCCAAATTACAACAACCTCAATTTTCATCCTGTATATGTAAGCTTAAAAGGCTTATGCAGTCTCTGTTAAGTGATGAGGAAAAGATGAACTTGAAAACATGGATCAAGTTGAATGCCAAGCAGTATTCCCAGTTCCAATATTGTAATCTGGTTCTTGAACGTGAACTTCCTGGAATGCCTTTGACAGAGATTAAAATGGATTTTCCTAATAACACCAACTCCCTATCCATATCAAACATATGGTGGAGATTAAAAAGCAAATGCTACTTGATCATTGTTCATTTCAGAAGGCTTACTTTATTACAAAAAAGTCATCGAACGTAATCTTATCAATAGCTATGGACCAGATCCATAATCAGATGCATGAACAACTAAAACGAGATGGAGGAGTCATTGGAATTTCCGATAACCCTTCTGCTTTGATTCAGTGGACAACGGCTGGTCCAGAAATTGCTTGGATAAATGTTTAATTAGAAACTTCATGTGGAACAACTTGTACGAAATCAACTAAGCACCTTGACCAATCATATTTTTTGCAAACAAAATTTGCGACCCATATTAAATCAATGGTCCGAAATTCCATTCACAGATGAGAGTAATGATCTAGTGCAAATCAACAACATGGAAGTTATGGGCGAAATTCCCTTGACTAGTGTCAGTACTGTAAATCTAATTGGACAATCATATAGGACAAATTTGTTGATTAATGGTTAGAACATCGAGTTACTCAGGTATCAGCTATCATCTTCAAAAACAACTTTACTTTGTTCCATAAGACATCACCCCAGAGGTAGACGAAAACCTCTCATCAGTTCAACACTGAAAAACAACTGTGAACTATTCACCAGGATGTATTGTACATCTGATATCAGTCTCATAATGGAAACATGGATGCGTTTTTCAGACATGTAAACCATAACATGTCACCTTTGCTTCCATATAAGAGTAACCGTAGGCAGGGAACAATGTTAGATGTTATCAAACACTTTGATAAGCTTGTTACACCAGTGGACTTTAGTTCACCAGTTGTAGATGCCAAAATTCTAGATGGAAGTGTGTTGGTCAATATGCTCCTTCCAAAAACATATGCTAAATATACTGTATATATATATATATATATATATATATATATATATATACATATATATATATATATATATATATATATATATATACATATATATATATATATATATATATATATATATATATATATGTATGTATATATATATATATATATATATATATATATACATATATATATTGCATGTAAATTTCCTAGTTAAACAGAGCTTTATAATGCTTGGTTGCATGAGCCCTATATGTAGTCTTCTCGTAGGCCTATTTTCTGAAGAAATCTATTGCTTTTTGGTTTAGTGTTGAGAAATTCAATAAAAAATAATAAAATAAAACTAAAGTAAATTGTGGTAGATTCTTCGGGTGTAAAAACATTAAGTTAACACATTCAAACGACGAAATATGTGACCTAGGGCCTTTGAAATTTGCGAAAGTATTCTGCCCCAGCAGCCATTTCGAAAAGCAGGAGATACCACGTGTAGTCCTTTTTTTCATGTGAAAGACCAATGAAAATTGAGCCACTACGCATATTTTCACACTTTTTATTCACGATCTGAATGTTATTTTTTTTTTATTTTAAACTGCTGTACTACGCTGGATAATTGGTAACTAGATAAAGTGATAATATAATTTTAGAGAGAACTAGAATATTTATAAATCACGTAGAAATATATATATATATATATTACCCACGAATGGCCTTTAATACCGAATTCTATCTTGGGAATATACTTCCACTTGGAATTCATTTAATGGTAACAGCTTCTGGCCGGGTGGAGATTCGAACCCCCACCTGTACGGCTGGAAACCATGCCTACAGGGACACCCCCACCTGTACAGCCGTACAGGTGGGGGTTAGAATCTCCACCCGGCCAGAAGCTGTTACCATAAAATGAATTCTAAGTGGAAGTATATTCCCAAGATAGAATTCAGTATTAAAGGCCATTCGTGGGTGATATTTACATTGATTGAAATCACGTGTGCTTGTGATATATATTCATATATATATATATATATATATATATATATATATATATATATATATATATATATATGTATATATATATATATATATATATATACATACATATATATATTTTTTTTATTCTGTCTTCCTTAGATCCTAAAGATATAGAAATAATATTGTAAAATGGTCTTTACCAAAATTTCGACTTTCTTCTCCCTCTTTAATGCCCATCTCTCCCAGAGAAAGGCACCAAAAGGAACTCAGATGTGACTGCACAATGAGAATTTAATGATATGATAATATGGACATTATCCTCAAAGTACTTCCCTTCCTCTTTTCAAAATCCCCTTTGCCTCATTCCATTGAATATGATTAAATATGCCATAGATCTCACAGAAATTTATCTACGTCTTACTTTCTCTCTTCACTTTTCTTATCATAGTAACTGAATTCTTGTCTTGAACTGAGTTATAATAGGGAGAATAACTGGGAATACTTTAATATCATTGTGACCATGTAGATATCATGAGATTTGTAGTTTTTTTCTCCTAGTACCCAAAAAAATTTAATTATTCATATACAAATTTATCTTTACTAAAGTCATTTGCCACCTACTTTTTCACTTTCTCTTTGCTCAAATACTGTTATAAACTCTTCGATTTAAGCACGTATTTTTTTTTAAATATACCTGACAGTTATATTATATTACCATGTTACTTTCTCTTTCGTATCTCCTTACGGTATTTCATAGCTCTCTTTATATTGTGTAGGTTTTTCTATTTACTTTTAATTTCTCATAAAACACTCATAAAAAAACAGGTTGAAAAAATATAGACTCACACCTATTATTTTCTCAATTCATTTGTCACTTTTCAGTTTCTGAATCAAAGTCTACCACATCTTTTCCTGCCATAGGAAGAAATGTTACCTCAGTGTTATTCTTATAACCTTCTCTTTCCATTCCAGTTTTATAGAGTAAAAAGTTTATACCACTTACGTAACTCTTGCTAGGAGCCTTGTTATTTCCTTACAGCTTACAAACCGTGGTCAGTAGTGAACTATAGTTCCACTATTGTAAGGCAGCCTCACTTTTAATCTAGAATATTCTTGTAATTCTCCAGTTATTTAAGCGTGTGATGATACAGGGAATGTATTCATTTATTTCATTTCACAAATTTTAGATCTAAATACTTTAATGTCCTTTATACAACATCTTACAGTTGAGTGTTCTCTTTAGAGATACCGTTTTTCATTACTAATTATTTCTGTATTTACATTGTAATATAACATAATCTCTTACATATAAGATAGAAGTAATAGATATATGCTCAAAACTATCAAATGTAATAGAGAAGTCAAAGTTGGAAAAGAAAACTTACAGATCAATCCTCACATAATGATAAATAGCAATTCAATACTGAAACATTCAGATCCCCATCAGTATATACAAAAAGTACTATTCATAAAAGAAATAACAGGAAATTCTTATAATTTTTTATCGTTAAAAAAGAAGTTGAAATAAAAAAAGGACCCGGTATCGCATAGTATATGTATTGGTACTTAAAGAGATGTAAATTCATCCTTCTGATCAAGATATTTTTTTTTTTTACATGAAATTCGTAACCTTCATTTCAAAGTTCTTTCAACGCCTTCCACTCTTGATTTATGGAGCCCGAATTCTCGGAACACTATAGCAGCTTTAAGAGCCAGGTATTGTTAGCCAGAGCAAAATGACACGAAATGTCACCCAGACTTTTCAAAAGGGTCGAGATAATAAGCCGTTATGAGTCAGAGTAATGACTTCCAAACCATGTCCCCTGAGACGTCCTCAGAGTCACACTCGGTTGCATAGAATGAGGTGACTGCAATTGTGCAAGACCACGTCAGCCTGTGAAAACGAAGAGCCTTGTCTTCATGTGAGTTCTTCCGAAGACTTTCAACGCTTTTGAGTGCGAAAATAACGAGGGATAAGTTTGTGTATGTCTGACTTTACAGCGGAATAGTAAAATGTGTCTTATTCGGAGTATTTGTTGAGGGCTCTGTAAGACGGGAAAATATTAACATCGATATATACGCTAAGGAAAATATTTGTTGCACAAAAAGGTTATTAAATTATTCAGTCATCAACTCTTCGCCGTTTAAAAAGTGAAACTTTATAATAGTCATTATGTAAAAGGAGATAGTACCGTATTTTTTTTTTATTCTCAATCATTTTATTTTTGCTAGTCCATAAAACGTGAATGAAATTGTTACCCTCCCACAGCAACTTTTAAACAAACTTTTAAGCTCGAGAACTCGTCCAAAATTTAGCAAATAAATGCTTTTCTAATCTATAGAATAATTACAAAGATTTTTCAAATATACGCTAATAGGCAACCTTTTAGATATGCAATAATGTGAATTAAGAAATGAAACATACACAAGAAAAAAAAACAATATGCACGAATTAAAATAAATCTGATATTTAATCATTGATTTATCAGAAGAACCAAATATTTAGACTTCTGTAATGTAATCTAATGAGTTATACTTCCTCTATCTACTGCTGATATTCCGATCAAATAAATGTTCACTAATTTCGCTATCTGTTAACCACTCACATTTATAGATGATATTTTCAGCATAAAAAGAACTGAGGTTATACCCTTTGTTCCAGAGGTGGCAGTATTTTTTTTTTTATTTACTCTTCAAAAAGAATGCTTAGGATTTGGCCACGTATTTTTAGAAGGCCATAAACTATTATGAAGTAATCAATCTAACACCACATATAAAAGAACCGGTGCAATGTTTATCAATTAAAAGAATATCATCATGTTCATCATTATCATTATCTCTTCCTATGCCTATTGATGCAAAGGGCCTCTGTTAAATTTCACCAATCGACTTATCGTGAGCTTCTGAATCAATATTTCTCCATTCATCATTACCCAATTCACGCTCTATAGTCCTCGACCATGTAGGCCTTGGCCATCAAACTCTTCTTGTGCCTTGTGGAACTAAGTTGAAAGTTTGGTGAACTGATCTTTCATGGGAAGTGCGAAGAGCATGCCCGAACTATCTATCTACTCCTCACTATGATCTCATTCACATATGGCCTTGGAGTAATCGTTTTTATAGTTTCATATATAGTCCTGTCCTGCCCTTTAACTTCCAATATTCCTCTGAGAGTTTTGTTCTCAAATCTACAAAATCTGTTGGATATAGTTTCATTGTCCGTACAGTAACACCGATCTCTCTAAACTTACATATAGCCTGATTTTTATATGAAATTTAAAGCAATCTAATTTCCAAAATTTACATAATATGGCCATTAGATATAATACTGTAGTTTCCAATCATTTAAATTATTCCACTAATTAACCCTTTCTCATTCCAAGGGTATTTCATCTCGAGTCCAACCTCATGTGGTGTCTCATGCATTCTGGTAAATAAACTTTGTATGTACTGGGGTGTTCTGATAACAAAGACAGTGTCATAAGCATACTCTAGGTGAGCTAATTTTATGTTATCAATCAAGTGCAATCCCTCTTCAGCATCCCCAACTAGTCTATGCATCCCAAAATCAATGAGCAGGATAAACAACATAGCTTAAAACACATTCCATATGAGTATTCCACAGTTCACTGATAACTCATTTCATAGGAATCCACTAACATTAGCCTTGCACTTGCTATTCTCATGAAAAAAAAATTAACACAATTTACATATTTAAGAGGCACTCAATAACAACGTAGGACTCTATCAATTACTTTTTATTAAAGTCTATAAAGGCCATCAAAAGTGGATCGATATATTCTACACATTGGTGTACCACATATATTAAAATGAAAATTTGGAAAGTACAACTCCTACGTTTTCTTAATACTGCTTGCTCATCTCTTAGGTATTCATCAATCTTTCCCACTAGTCTCTTTAGAACAAGTATACTATATATTTTCATGACAACTGACGTAATAGTGATGCCTTTGTAATTATTGCAATTAGTCAGAATTATTTTTCCTGCTACTTTCATCAACACTCCTAACTCCCATTCATCAGGTTTTGCCTATTCCCGCTACATTCTACAGAATAATCTTGTAAATATTGAGGAAGTGACCTCATTTTCGGCCAATATCATCTCAACAGTAGTCCACCCTATCCATGGGCTTTCCATCTCGTTACTTTTTAATAATAGCTTCAACCTCAAACACACTGAATTCCTTCTGGGGCAAATCAAGGTCTTCCTCAGCTTCAGGTATATAAATCAAATTATTCCCTTTATATCCTTGTTCATGATCTAACTAAATTGTTTAATCGAACGTTGCCTTTCTTCATCTTCTGTTGTTATAACAGGTCCATCTACTTTCTTACTGGATATATGCTTCTTATTTGCCCCAGTAAAGACTTCATTAATCATTCTGCGAGCAATACTTACACCATAGCCTTTCACTGAATTCATAGCTCTGTCAGCCTCATCCGCTTTACTGTCTGAAAATTCTCTCCAGTCATTCCTGGCTTATCTTTTGACTTCAGTTTCATTACTGAAATATTTAGCATGATCTACCTTGTAATTTACATTACTTTCTCGAAAACTTTCATCCATCAATTTCTGACTTTTTGTCCTTTTTATAGTATCTATAGTATCATGGGTTTCTCCTTGAAACTGAATGTCCCAAAGATTTTTTACAGTGGACTGATATATGTTCTTAATATCACACCATTATTCATTAAATGTCTACTCCGTCATCTCTTAAAATCTCTAAGACAACAAATCGATTCCTATATTCAATTGCAAAGGTGTATCTGTGTTCGTCTTTTAAAAGGTTAGTTGTGAAAAAAACCAGTTGGTTGCTCTCAGTTTTGATTTCAGTCTGGCAATGAGGAGCTGGTGGTCATCCTCAATGTCTGCACCTCTATAGCTTCTTACATAGCTTCTTTCTCTATCAATAGCCATGCAATCTATTTGATTTTTGTAATTGCCACATGGTGAAGTCCATATATATTTGTGGATTTCCTTGAGCTGGAAAAGAGAGCCTCCAACAACAAGAATATACACACCAGTATAACGTGCAATAGGATTCTTTGAGTATTAATGGTCGTAGTAAAATCAGCATTGTCTATTCCATTGAAGGCATATACATGTCAGTTTTCATTAGTAAATACTTACTAGAATTTTCTCTTTCTTGATTTTGAATAAAAGTAGATTTAATTCAAACTATTTTTTTAGACCTTATTAAACACACCAAATGAATACACAATTATTTAAAATGGAATGAATTATATAATCTTATCGAAATTCTAAACGTTTTAATGATTGAAAAAACAGAGGAAGTTTTTAAAAGCATAAAAGACGACAGGCAAAAATATAAGGATATCGTGTGGACATAAATGTATAAAAACTTTTCAGTGGTTGAAGCTGTCAGAGTGCAATTAGAGTTTTTAAGAACTACGGAGAAAATCAAGATTGCACTTCTCTTCTTTACAGCTAACTATTTAAATAAAGAATTACGTCAAGATCTTAAACTCTTCCACTCTTGGTATTACCCGCAATTTTCTAGTGCCAAAAACTTCTGAAATAAGCCCCTACTGGATAAATCCTCAGATTTGAAAACGATAAAAAATCCGACTTAATCGATTTTTCAAGTCAACAAGACCTCTATTAGGGTAATGTGTATTCATTATCATCGTGCGAGGGAGTAAAAGTTCTGACGTAATTTTTAAAAGGAATTTTCTCTCTCTCTCTCTCTCTCTCTCTCTCTCTCTCTCTCTCTCTCTCTCTCTCTCTCTCTCTCTCTCTCTCTCTCTCTCTCTCTCTCTCTAATGATATTCATGGCATTTTTTTTTCAATTGCCAGTATGTATTTGCAAGTATATAGAAAAAAATAGCCTGTCATGATTTTTTTCATAATAAAAGACAATATACACCAGCTTACATCATTTGGAAAAGAAAAAATCGGTATTTACTATTTCCGGAGTCATAGATTTTTTTTAAAACTATGTAACATCTCAGGCCCCTATTCCATAGTTTCTACCTTGGATCGTTCAGCTCTCCATTTCCACCAATTTCCTCTTTTGAACGTAGTGAAATTGCAGGAGCCAATAACATTCGAGGGCCATCGGCTGCCAAATGAAAAGGGGATAAAGTACCTTTCTTCACGAGTGATGTGAAGTTTTGGAGTTGCATTTGATCCGTAGGGAGAACAAAGAGCCTGTTCAACAGCCTTTGCGAAATTATATGAGATTTTCCGATGCTCAAAAGAGCTGCTCTCTGATCAGCTGCGTACAACTAAGACTGATATTCTTATGATATAATTCTGGCGGAAATGTAACTTTTCTATATAAATTTTTAGTCACTGCCAGGTCACATATTTGCCAAGCAATGGCAATGTATGAATTATTAGACTAATGCTGGATGAAAAGCTGACTGGCTGAAATAAACGGAAAATTACAAGAGATCCAATTATTTGAACATATATTAAGGGGCCTGTTGCAATTGACAAATAAAAGGAAATGAAAGGAAACAGATCCTTATTTTATGGTTCTTGAAACTTGCATTATTTTTCTGCAGATATGTTACTTATTCATGGAAATAGTTCTGAAAAAAAAAAAACTCAAAGATCCTTTCCACTTAAATATTCTACATCTATGTGACGGGAATAATAAGAACATCTCTAAAAGTCTATTGAAGTAAAGTAGGCTTTGTTGAAATACGGCTCTTAGGAATCAGTCTTTGATGATAAACTAAAAAGAAAACCACCTACACTTTATGTCAACATCATTCAAATAGAATAATCAATAAATAATGTTTGTTTTTTATGATAACAAAAATAAATAGGCCTAAAATTATACTGAATATTATTATTGAAAACTATCTTATAACAGATAAACGTTAAATAGGGCACTGATTATTAATATATATCAAAAGCAATAAGATAAAATCCGGTGAAAAGGGGGTTTGAATTTTTTATTTAGGAAGATTGTATATAATTTACTGAACAAATTTTCGGCAAATAATTAATTTATTCACTATTCTCTTTTCTACACAATATAATAAACATTATCTTGTATCCCTTATTTCCTGATTCTTCTGTAATCGAACAAATATATGAAACAGTAAATCATGTAAAGGAAAAAATGTCCTTTTACGTGTAGCTTATACGACTAAATCTTGTTAAAAAAATATGAAAACAAATATTCTTAAGAAAAAGCTTTACCATATATGTAACTTGATATCAGATGGAACTGAACGAACTAAGTAAAAATTGGACTTCATGTCAAGAAATGTGCTACTTAAAGGTCACTATTTTTCTAGCTCCTAAGTTTTCTGTTATTGTCCGCAAATTAGTAAGATATATTTTTTACGCTTGTTGGAAAGTTATTAAAGTAACAATACAGTATATGGTGAATGTGTTTGTGGTAGATATAGCTCTGTTAATGCCTACATTTCTCAACGCCTACTATGAGATTCAGGGCCTCTGTAACACGGTTTTTTGGACTTTGCTCCTTATCAAGGCATCGGATGTAGCTGAAAGTTGACATATGTATATTTTACAACCACACACAAATTTTGTCAGCATTTTCAATAACCTAAACCCGATAGTTTTAATTTTTATAGAGTAAAAATGATCTAGCCGACGCCATGGCCAGTGATAACGAGCCAAGAGTTGAAAACATTCACTACGTAAGCAATGTAAACACCTTTTGACAAAATTTTGCCCCGCCCATCCACCGGACACCCATTCACCTTCTTCCATCGGCTCTGGAACCCATAACAGTCAAGAATGGCTAGCAGGATTTGGAATTGCCCCTGTGGTTGCAAAACTGCATTTATCTTACGACTTGCAACTTTATACAGTCAAGAGAAATCCCATGGCCATATTTACTATAGCCTGAATAGGTAATTATTCAGTTTCTAGTTTAAATCCAATGTTTATGGTCTGATTTGTATTTAGCGTAACATGATTATAATACTTGTAATGTCACTCAGGCTTTTGAACATTTCCATTAACTATTCACTATGCCACCAAGAGAGAGAGAGAGAGAGAGAGAGAGAGAGAGAGAGAGAGAGAAAGAGAGATTGTATGTAAACAGTCTTGATATAACTATTTTTGTTAAAATGAGAATTTTGTGCTAAACTCTCCATCAGACCAACGGATCATCCGATATAATTTTTTTTTCTTCTTCTTAGGCCTTACGACCGTGTTGGCTATGTTTTGGGCATGACTGCATTTTGTAAATAAATCATGAATAGTTTTAGGAGTTTTATTTGTACATCTTGTGGGAATTTACAGGAGTAAAGTGAACATAATTCATTTATCCTTTAAAATAATTACTACATTTAGCAAAACAAATAGTAGTAAAGATGATAATGCAATGAAGGAATGATACCAAACTTTATCTTTAGCTTCAACATCGGCAATAACATACCCAGTTGCCATAAATTTGTCAGCTTAATGAAATAGCCTATCATCTAATATAAAACTTAAATTCTGAGGAGGCCATGGCTTATTGCACAGTGAAAAAAAAATACACAGACTTTATGAATGGCGGAACGATACATAAATGTGGGTGGGGTATCTGTGCTAGCGTAGTAATACTAACGTAGCAGTAGTCCCGCAACAGTAGTATACATGAATTAAACATTTAGGCCAACTGCTTGGATCCTTGAGGATCATTTAGCACTTCTTACAACTACTCGAGAAATAAGTTTTTATAGCCAGAATTTTAATTTTCTGATCCAACAATGCCCATGATAGCCTTCAGTGTTAGCCAGAATTATAACGAGGCTAAAGTGGGTGGAGCCTCATGAAGTCATCATTCTGACGATAATCATTGGTGAAAGTTTAAAGCAAAATGCAGTACCGGCTTTTTTTTTTTTTTTTTTTTTTTTTTTTTTTTTTTACAGTAAATAGATCGGTAGATAGACAATAGATAAAAATTGCTTGACATTGGATGTAGCAGTTATCAAATCAAGCTTGTCTACTACGTTTTTGAAAATTACCAACTATTCCCTACACCTTGTCAGTCTGATTGTGACCTATAAAGTAGACTGTAATTTCTTAGGAAACTTATTTTGGGAGTTAGACAAATAATCGAAGTGTTTTTGTATTTATTAACATATTTTGTTCGTTTGTTCATTATGACAATTCTCAGTGGAGATGTTTCAGAGTTCATAAAGGTGTACTGCTTTGCTTTTATTTACACTTTTGTGTTATTGTTGGCAGAGGTATAGCCTTCGTTACGTATAACCAATCATCGATCGAGAAAGAGAGAAGAAATGCCGCCATAAGTTACGTAACGAGTGCGTTCGAAACCTTTTCTCTGAGTAAGTTGGCCCGTCTTCAAAAATCGTCACTTTTACTTAATAAAGTACCAAATTTATTCAACCTACGTAATGCAGAATATAGTCAAAATTTATGTGTGGATATAATGTGCATTCTGAATAAGCGTTATATTTATGAAATTCATAGAAAAAAAGTTATTGCGAAAAAACCGTGTTACAGAGGCCCTGAATCTCATAGTAGATTATCTAGGTTTTGGACGTATGGTAGAAAAAAAAAATCTAAATATCTATGCTGAAGGTAATAAGCGGTTCCCTACTTTCCAATTTAACTTTTGGAAAGGCCTTGGATTGAGGTTAGAAAGTTTGTGGGATTAGCCTTTAATATAGTGTTATTTTTCACCATAGCTATCATGATGCACTTGTTTACAAAATCAAATAGATGGTAGTAGGTTGGTAAAGTCGTAGCATCATTATTGAATATTTAAGTAATAGTTTGGGAAGAGTAGTTGTGGATGTACAGCAGAGTGACTATAGGAATGTGATATCTGGTGTTCCTCAAAGTAGTGTTCTTGGTCCATTGCTTATCATGTAATATATACATGATATATGGTTTAGTATAGAAAACATGACAGTTGCATATGCAAATGGTATTAATCTCTTTGAATCAATTCCATCTTCTACATGTTGAGTACCTTAATAGGAATCTAGTTAAATAAGTGCATGGTGTAGATTATGATTTTCAATAGTTCGAGGCCAGTGCCTGTTCACCATCCAGATATTACATTGATAAGGTAGCTTTGAGTATATAAAGAAAAGTCATTTAAAATTTAAGTGTGGTTCTTGATTTGAAAATTTCTTTTGCGAAACATATTTTGTATGTTTCCTCTTAATAAAAAGAAAAAAAAACGTTGCTTATTGAGAGAATCTTTTAAGTTTTCTAGTAATCCATTTTGTTATGAGTATAACCTTTGAGATTCATCAATAACTCTTTGATGAAATAATTCAGGAGAAGCGTTCAAGTCCATTACCACCGTGTGTTGACGATAATTTTGGTGAAGTAAAAGTCTTTGTTTCATTTTTGGTTACAAAATAAAATACCTATCAACTAACAATTTTCATGATATTTTTTTTGTTACTTACGATATAGATTATACAATATCCTAAACGTAATTACATTTGACATTAAAACCCAGACAGAACAAAAAATATGTTTCTATTCATGATACTTTAACAGGAGGCCTTGCAACGGCCCTGTTATTAAGCCTCTTTTATTAATAACAATCCTGACAATAGTACAGTAATTACCTAATCATTGCTATATTATAACTCGTAATTTCCATACTCGATTCATGATAACTCCTAATGCGAAATCATTTGTACCAACCGGAGTGGTGATGGCGGTCTTGGGGATGTCTTCTGGTTTCAAAGGCACCTGATAATACCCCTTCAGGAGGTCGAGCGTAGAGAAAACCTTCGCTTTGTGCAGGTAGGAGGCCACGTCGGCAATGTTTGGGAGGGGGTAGTGATCCGGTTCTGTTTGCATGTTCAGGCGCCTGTAATCCCCGCACGGACGGAGGGAGCCGTCTTTCTTCAGAACGATGTGTAAGGGTGACGACCATGGGCTGGAGGCCTTTTGGCAAAGGCCCATTTCCTCCATTTCGGCGAACGTCTGTTTGGCGGCTGCCAATCGTTCCGGTGCCAGACGTCTGAATTTTGCGAAGACTGGGGGTCCCGTCGTCTTGATATGGTGATAAATACCGTGCTTGGCAGGAACCGTGGGCGTTTGCCGAAGTTCTGGACGGAAAACTTCCGGGTACGACGTGAGGAGGTGGGCGTAGGCATCCGTGGGTGCGCTGATGTGGAGAGCGAGGTTAGAGGGGGCGGGTTGAAGAGGTGTCGACAAGTACGAGTCTGCGTTGACCAATCGTCGATGGGCGACATCGACCAGAAGGTGGAAATGAGAGAGGAAATCCGCACCGAGGATTGGCATTGTGACGTCAGCAACGAGAAACTTCCAATTGAATTTACCGTTTCCGAACGATAATGTGAGGTTCTCGTAACCGTAGGTGGGTATCGCAGATCCGTTGGCAGCTACCAAGCGGACGTCGGCAGATGTAGACAGACTACGTCGTGCCTTGAAGAGTTTCCTTGGCAAAAGAGAACGACAAGCACCCGTGTCTACCAAAAATCGCACGCCCGTTCCTGCATCCTGTAAAAAGAAAAGATTAGAAACACGGGAGTCCACCCCCACAAGCGATGGCCTACTTACACGTTTTTTGGCCACTGACAATCCTTGGCACATTTCTTCGCGGTTGCCCCGAATCTGAAGTGGTAGTAGCAAAACTGCGGCGGATGGGAGGTAGTAATTGGCTGTAGAAGTCGTTCGTTGGGGCGCGAGCGATTGGTGGGTGGTGGGCGGCTTTGTCGCCGCTTCGGCACGTCACGGGGTAGGCGTGTATGTCCTACGGCATTCATGTCAGCTTCGGTTGACGTTGAATAGGCATCCTCGTCGTCAGGGGTGGAGGCGTTGATGGAGGTCTTGAAGTGGCTGTCCATAAGGGCGTCGGCTTTGGTCATCAAGTCCTTTATGGGTAAACTATCGACATCGGGTATGGCAGCGCGTACAGGTTCGGGTAAACGGCGTATCCAAAGGGCACGAAGTAGGTTCACCTCACGAGGAGAGCCGTCTGCAGCAGGTTGAAGGCGAGCGATACTGGTCATTTCCCTGAGGGCAAGCGAAGCCCTTTGGTCCCCCAACGGTTGTAGCGAGTGCTGAAAAAGCTTTGCTATACGGGCGGCTGGCGACGGCGAGTACTGCTGCAGAAGGTATGTTTTGAGGGCGTCATACGCTATTGGGGTGTCTCCTTGTTCACAAAGCCAGTCGGATATTTCTGGGAAGGTGTCCTCGGGTATCGCCGCGAGAACATAATCTGCTTTGGTGGTTGAGCGAGTCACGCCCCTGATACGAAACTGGACTTCTGCGCGCTGCAACCAAGCAAACACCTCTCCGCTGGCAAACGATGAAAGTTTGAATGGAGCGGCCGCAGCACCAACTGCCGTAGAGTCCGCCATAGTACTACCAACAATGAAGGGGCGAGGGGGTGGGGGTGGAAGGCGGTGGGATAGGAAAAGTGAGAGCCGCAGCAGTTGATAGGGCCTTCTTTGCATTGCAGAAGGCTGCTTCTTGAAGGGGACCCCACTTCAGGTCCTTTGGCTTGCCCTTGAGGGAGGCGTAGAGGGGAGCAAGAGTGGCGGCAATGGCTGGCAGAAATCGGTGATAATAGATGATCATGCCCAAGAATTACTGCAGAGCTTTGACGGTCGAGGGCGCGGGGAAGTTCTGAACGGCTGCTACCTTCTCAGGGAGGGGATGGACTCCTTCAGGAGTGATACGGTGCCCTAAGAACGACACTTCGTTGGCGCCAAAGGTACACTTGTCGTACCGGACTACAAGGCCGTTTTGTTGCAGGCGGTCGAGCACGATGCGCAGGTGACGGAGGTGTTCCTCTTTTGAGGAGGAGAACACAAGTATGTCGTCCACATAACATACACAGAAAGGGAGGTCCCCTAAGATGCCATCCATGAGACGTTGAAACGTTGCCCCAGCATTACGAAGGCCAAAACAGGAGTAATTGAAGGTGTATTATCAGGTGCCTATGAACCCAGAAGACATCCCCAAGACCGCCATCACCACTCCGGTTGGTACATGGCTCCCCCCCTGGTCGACTTCCGGGGTCACCAATGTGACGGGCCGAGAGAAAATTGTGAACTCAAAGGCAGGATGCAATCAACTGAGTTATAATATTATAGAACACTCTCCTTTATATACAAAACCTCAAGGCAACAGGACATAACATGTTTATAAGACAGACAATGTCACAGAGGAAAACCGGAGACGTGAATTTTCATGTTCGTTTTAGTGCGAGGGAAGAGCGCAGATACAAGCATAATATATACAAAAGGAATTATGTACAATTGTGTGACACACGGTTGGTACACATTCAAGTACTTATCTAAAATTGTACGAAATAATTATTGTTATAAAATTCTCATAATTTTTTCATTCAAAAAGATACGTAACAAGAGAGAGAGAGAGAGAGAGAGAGAGAGAGAGAGAGAGAGAGAGAGAGAGAGAGAGAGAGATGTTATAGTTCGATTTCGTGATGTCATCATAAAATAATAAAGCAGAGAAGGCTTTTTAATATTGAAATCCTCAGATTGCATCAACGATTATTGAGTTGTTTTACAGATATATGTATATATATATATATATATATATATATATATATATATATATATATATATATATATACATACATATATATATATATATATATATATATATATATTCGTTTTTTTAATATCTACTTTCGTTTAGAATAAGACGTCACCTTCAATGACGTTTGTTATTATAATGGATAATCTTGTGGTTGTCCTTTCTTCCTAATGAGGGACAAAAACTTTACTTCTAAAAAGTTTAGTCTCCCTTATGTCATATGTAATTTCCTATTCGTTATTAAAACCACGATTAAGCATAAAGATTCATTCTTAGTTTTCTTATTTCTAGGATTTGGTAAAGCCAATGAAGAGTTGGTAATGTTCAAACAAAGACAGTTTTAATTGAATAAATTTGAGAAAGCACAAAATAAAGCGCAAGATATTCTTAATTTTTTAATGTACATGGATCGTGAGACCTGGTTTCTGACTAATTATAAAGAATATTAAGTTAAAAGTATATGGAATCGTCTTTTGAGCCATTATAAAAAGGAGTAGAAGCTGAAGAGCTAGTCTATTTTACAACTAATATATTTTGCTAATAACTTTATAAAACACAATTATTTACTATAAAAATATAATTAATCCTCTTATCCGATTAAAGTACTGTCATTTATATTTCAAACTGGGAATAAGATATTGCGGATAAAATATAAACCTTGCAAGTAGAAGATACATGCCAAATAGGATTGAGTGTTACTGACGAGAATCATTGGGGATTTGGAATTATAAACGCTAGTACCAACAAACCTGACCCTTGACAAATATCAGTGGTCTCTATAGCTTTTTCATATGAAACAAATATATATTATAGGAAAAGAGAATTTATTCTGGATGATATGTGAAATTTACATAAACCCTTCATTTTAAGGGACAATTTTGTCATGTGGGCAGTGTGTTTGACACCCCTAATACCGTTAGCTAATGTAAAGCATTTCTAGCATTTAATCGTTAAGTTTTAAGGATTGTGTACAGTAGTATGAATTTTGCTCTGAGCCGCAAGCCTTCTATTTCCAGTATAATAAATTTAAATATACGTGAAATCTCTATGGACGCCTTCAAATTCTTCCATGGACCCCTGGTTGGGAACCACTACTCCAGATTTTTATTTCCAGTTTTGCCAAATTTTATCCTTGCTCTGTTTATGGTTAACCAGTCCTTCTTGATAAGGGTCCTTGCGCTAGGCAGGGCTTTTTTTGAGCTTCAGAGCACCCCATTGGTTGGTCATTATTCATTTTCAAGCCATTTTGTTACGCTGTGAGCAGCTTTTCGGATTTGTTCTAGTCAGTGTTGCAAAGCGTTTGCAGGATTTCAGTTTTCACCTTGCTTTCTGATGATTGTCGAGTAGACGACACTTTTCAGTTTTCGATAGCAATTTTTGTCAGAAAATTTTTCAAAGATGCAAGGTTTTTTAACTGAAATGTATTCATATTTGTATTTGGATCATTGTCAGCTTTTTGGCACCGTGCAAACATTGGAAAAAAAATTGAGCTAAATAGCATAATTTGTGTTAATTATAGCTAATGCATTTAATTAAAATGTAACTTTTTTTACTAAGTGACCTAGAATTATGCACAATACCAATTTTCTATACAAAACTGACCCAGGGAATTCTTTTCTGATATAATTTTTTATGATTAAAGATTAAGGTCACCATCAAATGTAAAGGTCAAGGTAATTTACGGCTGAATTAGCATTGTCAAAATATGATCATGGGATATTTACATATTGTTACATTGAATAATGTCAGCGGAATTGTGCAATTATGATTAAAATGTTAGACGTAGCACTATTTCAAACAATTTACTTTAGATCTCTAGATATGTACCCATTTGAAAATTGATCTTAGCACATTTTTTTAATTTGATCAAGTAGGTTATGAAAATCGATGCAAATATTCAATATGCAACGTTTTGAAAAGTTAAAAAACCATGTGATACCACTCTTCTGTAGAACTTTAATGCAAAGAATTAATTCCCCATATAATCTTCATGATAAATTTTCAAGGCAATGGTCTAATATGAAGGTCAAGATCATTTTGAGCCACTGTTGTTGAAAAGTTCCTACTTTAGCAACCAATTGCAAGGAATGTTTTCGTATACATGTCATCTGATTACTTGTGAAGATTTTAATCTGAACTAATCATCATATATTTCGCTCATATTCAGATCACCATACAAATAAGGAACTTCATATGACAAACTTAGCCATATATTCAACATACACATATTAGCTATACATGACTTTGACCCTTAAATTAAACAATAACCTTGACCTTCAATCACAAAATTTATATCAGAAATTAATGGTTAAATTTGTATAGAGAAGTGTTGCTGCACATGATTTTAGGGCACTTAGTAAAAAAAGTTAAATTCTGATAGGATGCATTATCTATAATTAACACCATTTAGGCAAATAAGCTCATGAAAAATATTAACTAAAGTTGGTGCAGTGCTAACAACGCTAAAAATTATCAAAATACTCACATGAACACATAAAAGTTGAAAACCCTTCCATCGTTGAACATTTACAGGTTCACCTTATAAGTGATATAGCCTGTTACTAGACCAGATTTCATATATCTCTTATGAGTTTTTTTTTTTTTTATAAATAAGATATCATAATCAATATCAAACGTTATTGTAATTTATATTCTGACAACAAAGGATATATGTAGATGAAGAAAGATACCAAACACAGCCAAATGATTTTCCGGCCTAAAAATATAAAAAGTTACATTTTATCCCATGTACCTAAGAAAATTATGAGATGTGTAGCACTATGAGACTTCCGAAAACCAAGGAGATGATTGCCTTCGTTTCCGTATTCCGAGAGAGGGCGTTTAATTTCGTCTCTGTTTGTACTCCTAACGGTTATCTTACCCATGCTTCCATTGCCTTTATACACTGGACATTGTTTATTTTTATACCATTTTTTTAAAGATAGGGGCGTTATCACGAAACCTACATATATCAAATTATTCCCAACCACCTTTGAGACTTAGTGCGATTGTGAACAAATAATGACTAGAAAAGCCTTTTTTGTTATTTCTCCATTTGAATTCATTTAAAAGTTTTCCAATGAACTATGATTATAAAATGATGATGTATTAATTGTTTTTCCTTTATAATAGCATCGTGTGAATGAATTATCAATAAAACTGTAAAACTCCAGATGATTGTCTGTAATATTGTCCTTTTCCTAATTTCTTACAACAACTTTTACAAATGTCATGAAGGTTGATGGACATCTCTCGTTCTTAAAAAGAAAGAAATGTTCATGTTGGGAACGGTTTTAGAAACTATACATTATCATCATTATTTCGATGCACACCAACGTGCTGATCTGAAAGAAGAAAATAAAATAAACAAGTAGGAAAGATATTCATGCGACTTTTTTCAGAGCTCCAAAAATGTTGAAAACAAACTATAAAAGCGCTAGGTAGTTGAGAAAAGTAGTTTCCTGTGCTGCTAACTTCTCTAAAAAAAAAAAAAAAAAAAAAAAAAAAAAAAAAAAAAAAAAAAAAGTGCAAATTATTTTTTTTTCAATAGAGCTATATAGATTACACAGACAATTTTCCAGCTAATGCCCCCACCCCAAAAAAAGAAATAATAATTCTTTTGTTACTGATGTCCATGATAAAAAAAATGTATTATATCTATCATCAGTAAAATACGAAGGAAATCCTAAAGTTAATAACTATAAATTCATTCCCATGGGCATTAGGATTACTGTACACTCTCTGATTTTTAACGTAAAAGATATACCGATTAAAGTAGAGAGAGCACGAGGTAAAATTTTGATACTGAGTATGTTGAAATGGGTATGATTAAACTTATAGATAATATCCCCGAACTGCTGTTACCCAAAAGTATATATGTTCCTCGGTGCCTATCCTTACCATTTTTTTTTCTAGAACATACAAAATCAAAACGGCAGTTCAGTTCATGTATAAACTTATAAAGTAAAACACAATCTCAAATCACCTAGATGTAGATAAAAGACAAAAAACTTTATCTGGAACCCTTAAAGAGATGTCACTATTACTGTTTGTAACTCTCAAACTTTACGATCTTCACTGATTCCCAGTATGATGAAAATCAATTTTAAAATATTGTCTTTTATTCCATCGTTAATGACAGTGGCATTTGGGAGTGAAAAACAATCCACATAGCTATCAATATATTTTTTCATAGAACATTCTATCTATATTTTTACTCACCCATTCTCCCTAAAAATAAGAAATAATTCTCCAATCAACTGGAAAAAAGAAGAAAAATTAAGAAAATTTTAAATTTTTCTTTTTATATATCCTTAACAAATTAAGCGATTAATAAAGTATATAAATATGCATTTTGTATATATATATATATATATATATATATATATATATATATTATACATACATATATATATTTATACATATATATAGATAGATAGATAGATAGATATATATATATATATATATATATATACTTATATATATATATATATATATATATATATATATATGAGTGGAAACTTCCTTTTCCAAAAATGTCTAACGACAACATACAACAAAGATCAACAGGGGGGGATAAGAGTACTAAAACCCAAGGGCAAATCACTCTACCAATAACTTTGGTGAAGCAATTTACAAATTTTCACTGAAATAGGAAAGTGTCCCTTGTCCAGAGACCTAAAAACAATGACTTAGAGCATTAAATTGATGGCGCACATTTTAATTGAGAATTCTAAAGCCATCTCATTCTTACACACAAACTTAAGCCTCAAGATATGTGCCATGATCAGTTGAAGTGGAACGATGACATAGGGTAAGCAGTAGTGGTCAAGTGGAAGGCTTGGAGTGATCAGCACCCTTTCCTAGGGACTATGAGGGTAGATCGATCCTATGTTCCAGAAGGCTTTGGACCAGTCCATACCTCACAGCTTACCAAGTTGCTGATGCTATTTAGGTTGGTTTCGGTACAGTGTCCTTTTTTCACACGGAGGGATATGACAGAGAAGGTTGAGGGTAACTACGCTCAAGAGAACCACCATCCCTAGACTTTAGTCGAAGGCAGCAATGTTCACGGTAGGCATAGACTGCAGGTTGCATGAAGAGCTCAGTATGAAGTTAGAAGATTCCCTCTTCTGGACCAACTCAACAGCCATACCCAAGTATCTTCTAAACGAGCGTGCATTGTACATGCGATCGATGCAACAGGATGGACCTTCATCATGAACTGAAGTCAACCGAAGCATGGCGGTATGTGGACAACTACAACAATCCTGCTGACTGGCATCACATGGACTTTACTTTGAAATATTCCTGGTATCAAATTTGTGGTTAAGGGGTCATACTTCCTTTTCATAACTTGTCAAGTCCGGACCAATAACTCCAAGTGTTATCAACGGTGTGTAATTTCAAGAGGTCCCAGAAGTTAATATTACGCATCTGATCTGCAAGTAAGAGACAACACCAGTCCCCTTTTCCAATAATGTTGCTGGCTCAAGTTCATGTGCAGCATCCCCTGGATGCAACATTTCTCTCTCTCTCTCTCTCTCTCTCTCTCTCTCTCTCTCTCTCTCTCTCTCTCTCTCTCCACACAAATGGTCCCCTGAAAGAAGAAACCTCCTAAGTGATGAAGAAATTGAGCATGGTAGTAACCAAGATTTAAAAATTCTTCACCAGAACACTTTTCTCTGAAAAGTTAAAGCACATAAGAGTGCTGGTGGAGTCATCTCTTGCGCAAGTCATTCAATTTTGGTGGACTGTTCCATGTAGGAGGTCACCTGAGATAATCCGCCGTCGATGCATGTGCCAAGCACCTTATGATCCTGCCCAATAAAGGGCCTGCAAATTCACCAGTTAGTGCAGATGAGGCACCATAAGCTGGGACACTGAGAGTATAACTACTTGGTAGTGGACCCTCGGGATTATTACTGGATCATGCAGGTGAACTCTGGAGCTCAGTTTGTTATCAGGAACCATATGTGAGGCAGAGTCATTGCAGAGTGCTCCATAACTCAGGAAAGGGCTGTTCTTACACCTGATCGTATCATCCCAGGGAATTTTGCGTTTACCAAGTATGCGACGGACAGTTTCTGCAACTTCATCGCGAAGATCTGAATATCACAGGTGAAGCAATATGGTGTACTTTTCACCTGTCTCACATCAAGAGCCATTCACATCAAGATTGTAAATTCAATGGAGACAGATTCGTTCCTCAATGCACTATGTCAGTTTTTCACCAGTCGTGGTACAGTCTTGCTAATGAGAGCCGATAACTAAACCAACTTCATTGAAGCTGACATTGTGCTATATTAGGAGCTGGAGAAACTAAATCACTCAATGGTCAGTGATGCCTTTTCAACAAATGGAATAATTTTTTAGTATAACATTATCTTGGGTTCGCTGATACCCTCACCTTGAGTGACAAGTACTACAACAGTACGCAGGTGGATTTGGGGCCATACCTGCGGTAATTAGCAGAAAAAAAACTACATAGTAAGTAGGTTTACTTTATTTCCAGCAATTGAGATTAGTTCCTAATTATGATTCATGATGGAAATATTGCGATATTTTTACTCGTATTTTTCTTGCAACACATCGAGGGCTGATATCACAGCCTCATATTTATAGACGTTCAAAACAATTTTTCTTCATAATTTACAAAGGTATTACATATCCAAAGACATCGACGGAAAAATTAATAATTATTCAATAAAATACTCAGAGAAATAGAATTTTTAATGTTAATTGAAATTGTATATCATTTTTAATGTGTAAAATAAATAACGATTAAAATATTAATAAAATAAAAACAAAATAAGAAAAAGAAAACTCTTCAGAATAATGGTTCCAAACTAAAATTAGCATTATTCATGATAATTGATAATCAATTCAATGCAGTATTTTTTCGAGAAAAATGGGATTTTTCTTTCATTCATAAAAAAGTATTTTTTTTATGAATCCAATAAATGTTATACAGAATCACCGGAGTAATAATGCAAATAACATATACACTCACTCACAAACATACGCACAGACGCACACACTTATATATATATATATATATATATATATGTATATATATATCTCTCTCTCTCTCTCTCTCTCTCTCTCTCTCTCTCTCTCTCTCTCTATATATATATATATATATATATATATATATATATACATATATATATATAGATATATATATATATATATATATATATATAGAACAGTAACCAAATTAAAATAAATCTTTCATATACTAACTGTAAAATAAGACTTCTGTCAGCCTGTTCAACATAAAAACATTCCTTGCAAATTTCAACTTTTGAAATTTCACCAACTCAACTACTTGATCAGGTAGATCATTCCACAACTCGGTCCCAGCTAAAATAAAACTTATAGAATACTTCATAGTATACTTTATGATGAAACAGTCAAGACTATCAGAATTAACTGCATATATATGATGTTACGAACAGGATTTTACAGTCCGGGAAGACCTGAATGCAAAAGATGATCAGAATTATGAAAAATCGTATGCAACAGGCATAACAAACTAATTGAACAACGGTGGCAGAGATTAATATCTAAATAAGGAATTAGAAATGTAATAAGCCGTAAGTTCCTGTTCAACAAAAGAAGAAGATATTCAACAGATGAAGACGAGACACATGATCAATACTCGGAAGAAGATAGAATGTAAGAAATAAAACACTTCTTCAAATTAGATTGGCCACCAAAAATCCTAAGACTTTCTTAAAAAGCCATTTTTGTGCAATTTAGGAGAACACAGACTTAATGTGTTACTCAAAAATTAAATTTGCAACCAAGAATCTTACTTAAAAGATATTGTTGAATGCAAGTATAATCTTAATTCTTTCAGTATAGTTATCTAGATATTAATTTTATCGCTAGTTCATCCTAATAATTCTGAAATTACCAAACAAGAGAAATATATAACATAAACACATTGGAAAATGATAAGCAGCAACTGCAAGGGGTGGAAAACAAATATAAAACTACCTTATATATCCCCTTAAAGAGATGACCAAGTAATTTTCTTTGAAAGTGGTACGCAACGCATCCCGTGCTTTCGCATATGACTATTCTTTAGACCGGGAAAATAAGCATATCCAAACCCAGATAATCTAAAGCAGTGACTTTGACCTAGTTACTAAAGAAGGGGAATTTATAATTAAGAATCAAGGGCTGGGATTTTTCTCAAGATGGAAGTTGGAAGAAGTTGAGATCAAATTAAACTTTTACCATAAAAGTTTCATATCCTTCAGTAATTTGTGTCTCTTACCTCGTTTCATAGCAGCCAAATGTTCTAAAAAACTACCAGGATTTAGCTATGAAGTTATACCATATGATATGAAGATTAATTAAGATAAGTTTATTCATTTAGGTATTAGACAGAATATTTATAAAAACATAAGTTTTAGGATGTAAATCCACATTTTCTTGGATGCATATTATCTAATTTCCTGATAAAGAGAGTAATATTTCCTTCTCTAATTCACGTCGAATAGCCGTTTTAAGGTAGGTATTTCATGGTTAAATAACGCTAGGAACACCACCAGTTACTTTTTTTCAAAGAAATCTAGACAATTAACCAACTTCTTGACTGACAAAGCTTAGGACCATGTGCTATATTAACTAATGAAAACCTTTACCACAGTATTCTTCATTGAGTTTTGGTATTAGTGTCAATATGAAGACGATACAAAAAGGAAAGCATATAATTTTAGATTACAATGAGAAAAAGATAATGATATATTGGAAAGGAAACATACATTTACGTAGAATATCCCCCCCCCCAAAAAAAAAAAGAGGTGACACAAAAAGCGGATGAGAAATGAAAAACTAGGAAAGAATTATTAGCGAAATAGTTTACAGTTTGTAAAGTAACAATGCTGTGAGTGTGTGCGTGTTGGGGGCGGGGGTCACCTGTATTGTTTCTGCTTGAGTGTTTCCATAATTTTCGTAGTATATTATGCACATTTTGTTACTAAGCAGTAGCCCATATAATATAAAGTCTGTTTAACGTTATACGTTGTCTGAAACTATTAATGTTCATGATGAAGATAAACACATATTTAAGCCTGCTCCGCATTAATATCTACTGACATCACAACAACCTTTCTTTCTAACGCGATGGAAGTTGGATTACTTTACATTGTAGTATACATCACTCACTTGGTGATTTTCAGATAAATTCTGTTTTTTGTAAATGACTATGTATTGCATGTATTTTTTGCACGCCGAATATCACCCTTGAATCGTTCATTTACGATTGCCTGAACTTATGTGGAACAAGGGCTCTAGCGTTTGCAGCACGTAAAACATAGAAAGTGCATTTTTTTTTGTAGTCATTATAAAAGAAAAAAGAAATTACAAATGCTACATGTTGGTCACCGGATGTATGCAATATTAGTCATGAGAGAGAGAGAGAGAGAGAGAGAGAGAGAGAGAGAGAGAGAGAGAGAGTTTACAGTCACAATTATTCAGCTATTGGTAAAAGTTACTTAATATGTCCCTATCAACCCCAACCTCGATAGTTTCATATCTATCCATCATAAAAAGGATTCACGAGGATTACCGTTATCTGATAAAAAAAAATCACTTTAAAATGATGATTGGGAGTCCCCTGGAACTTTTCCGAACTCAATTAAGATTTTAGTCATCAGCTCTCTCTCTCTCTCTCTCTCTCTCTCTCTCTCTCTCTCTCTCTCTGTCAGGATGCCAGAACGCCTCAAATCAATCAATCAATCAATCACTATCTCTCTCTCTCTCTCTCTCTCTCTCTCTCTCTCTTTCTTTCTCTCTCTCTCTCTCTCTCTCTCTCTCTCTCTCTCTCTCTCTCTAGCTTAGCACAAATCAGTTTAAAGGTAATGGACCTAAACTGGGAAGGAAAACACTACTCAATGTGGTAATTTCTTAACATACCAAATAACAAGTACATATAACAGAATTACAGTGGATGTATTGAACAGCAACACGGTAAACGAATTCAAGAATAAGTTAAACTAGATTATAAAGTCTCTCTAAATGTTTAAACTAACTGGCTCTACCCAAGGGCAAAGGTAATCTCAGCTGATGGAATAAAAATGCTGTGGGACAAACAAAATCCTTATATCTCCTTTTAACTCTCTCTCCTTCTATGTAACATACAATGAGACCTTTTACTTTTGCTTATTCACTATTTTGGCATTTCTTCTGTTTCATAGCAATATTTTTCGTATTTATTGTTCTTTCACCATAGACTTTATATCGATAGTATACAACTTAAATTGCATTGTTGAAATCCATATTTTATAGTTTAGAAGTGTTCCAGTAATAAAGCCAATTGACTTGAATTATAACTTAAGTCCTCGTGTTATTTTCTTTAAATTTCCCTATTTATAACCTCTAGGTTTTGTAATGGATATTTGATGCACAAAACTATAATATTTTTTTTTTTTTTTTTTTTTGTGAATTTTCATGTACAGTATATAGTATAGCTTATCAGCCTCCCAACTGAACCTAAAATAATTCCCAACGGGATATAAAAGAGACATCCTTCTCCTTGAAGTACCTATTTATACAACCCTATAAAATAGAGATTCAGACAAGCATTGGAGCACTAAAGATCTGTGTATGGTCCGAATTTATTTGTGACGCAGAGACGTGAATATTAAACTAGAACTTAAAAAAATGTAGCTGAATTATGGTTTTACAGAAGAATGTTAAAGATCCCATGGATTGAGAGAGTTATAAATAAAGAGATATTGAGGAGACGGAATCAAGGGATATCACTTCTAATAGTGATATGGTAAGGGAGAGATAGAGGGGGAAGGAGCAAGAGGACGGCAAAGGATAAAATTTTTGGACAGCATACTGGAGGATTAAATTAAAATGTCTTCCTCGTTATGAACTGACGTTCTCGGCGATCCCTAAGGTTACAAATGGAAAGAACTCTAGTTTTTGCATATTTTTTCTTTCACCAAAATCCCAACACATATTCCTTACTGTTTTCCCTTGTTGTTGTACGAAACTAATGTTTTCCTCGTTTATAAAGGTAAAATACTTTTTCCCCACAACATTAAATGTTGCATTTCTTTTATTTAAGGCAATTTTCAACTTTTTTCCATATTCTTTTCCTCTATAATTTTTATTTGCTTCCTTTTGCTTTTCAATGTGTCTTCCTATCGCTTCTGACTCTGAACTGACAGATTAAGTAGCAACGCTTCCAATTGTTATTCCTGGAACTATCACTGATTTTCTTGTGAGTAGCTGTGAAGGAGCTTATCATTTTACTGATAGCTAGTATTGTGTCACCACGCTGCTTTAGAGACTGCTTCTTCTAGTATAATTTCATTATTTTCTTCCATTACTAATGTTTTTTTTTCTTACAGTCACATCAGAACTATAATTTTTTTCGCTCGTTCAGACCTTTACCCCAATGCGAATATGTTGGACCAAACATGATTTTGATTCCCATTACAGAAGCAAGACTTTCCATATCCCTATTTTGAAATTCGATGCCAGTCATCCTAAAAACCTTCACAGTAATTATGAACAATGGCGGTCAAAACATTGCCATCTTTCTTATTTTTCAAGTAAAGCTCATATTGTAAATCATATGAAGGAACCCCCCACCCAAAGAATGTAGTATCAATTAACTTTTTTCAAATCAGCTGTGGCCTTCTGGATGAATTCCGTCACTGTTTGGATAGCAACTTTCTTAATGGCATTTTTTTTTTTTTGATTTGTTACCACTGTAGCTAATGTGAACAAATGCAAGGGCAGAGCTTCTCTTTTATGACCAGAAATTAGACATATCTTTTTCATGCTTTTATACTCCGAAATACAATTTCTTCATCGCAATTTTCTTTTTTAGTTTCCAAGATGACAGCAATATGATAATCTTTTTTTAGGTGTTCTGATTTTAAATTTCTGCTCTTTGAACTGCTTTTTGTACAACTTTATTGTCGCTTCCTAGTCTAAATTTTCTTTTTTAGTTTCCAAGATGACAGCAATATGATAATCTTTTTTTAGGTGTATTTCCAGGTGTGGCAGTATACTCTTGTTTATGAGTCTCTCTCTCCCTTTCTCAAAATCCTTAGGCACTCTCCATTTTTGAAGTTGTATCTGTACCCCTAATCTGTTAAACTTTGTTCCTTCCTCATTTCCTTTAATTAGCAATGAGACTTCATACAACTTCCGACATACGTAAAATTTGCTTGTCCTGAATTTGAGCTTTTTATTCACTATTGTTTTCAATGTAAGTAACCCTTCTGCATACTTATTTTAATTCTTATACACCTCAATCTATTTAATTCTGGCAATGTGTTTGGGTGCACCAGATTCCATTATCATTTCCATTTTGTTTACTTCATCGGTAAAAAAAAATTTCGGAAATCTTTACTACTGTAGTCCTCTCTTGTTTTCTATACTAAAAAAGCTGTTGTTTGCCTTGTCACTATAGCATTCATTCCTGTATTTTTTTTTCTGTAAATTTTGATCTCGGTTTTATACCATCGTTCTGGGGTAGATTTTCTCTTTCTATGTCGTCTTCTTTTCTGATTCCTATCACTATCTAAATGGTACCCTTAGGTTTTGACTTTTTACTCTTGAACGAGAATATGGCCTACTATAATAATTCATTTTTCGATGTCCATCTCTTGACTGAGAATACTTTCTTCTATCTTGATATCTGTCTCTTGCCTTGGAAATGTATCTCTTTCTCTTAGTATAAAGTATATTCACTCGCTTTCGGTGTTCTGATTTTAAATTTCTGCTCTTTGAACTGCTTTTTGTACAACTTTATTGTCGCCTCCTAGTCTACATTTTCTAGTAACTGTTATTTTAGATTCATCTAAAAATAAAACAATTGTCCTTAACGTCCAATGTGATCCAAAGCAAGGTCTCCTTAATTTTGATAAAAGGTTATTATATCTAGTAAGGTAATCATCACTAGATTTTTTTTTCCTGTCAGAATGTTTGCATTTTATATACAAGTTCTGATATTTTTCATATGATGGTTTTCTCATATTTCTCTTCAAGCAAGTTCTTCACCTCTTCCACGACATTATTGCTATTAATGTTCTCAACAAGCCTCATTCTGCAAATTCAGGTAGTCTTAATATGTCTCTATTACTTTTAAGCTGTCTAATAGCTGAAAATATTTTTGTATTGGAAGAATAGTGGTTTGAAAGTCCTATAGTCCTAAATGATAAACATAACTTTCATAATATTTTCCTTTTAACCAGATAGGAGTTTTCCGGCCTTTTACTATATCAATAGGCAACTAGTAAATTTTTTTTTTCATCTCAATACTCTTTTCGATTATTACTATGAGTTTTTCAAGTCTTTGATCTAATTGACTCTTTTCATATGTTTCTTTTGAAGTTTCTTTCCAAGATTCAATTCCATGTGGAAGTTTTTCTAATGCGAAGTATTTGTAGTCCAATTTTGAAAAAAATATATTACTGTCCACAAACTATTTGTTTATATATATCCATTTTTATTTTTTTGTTGATGGAAAAATTTAATTTTTCAACAACCATAATTTTCCTTGTTCAATTTCAAAGTTTTTTAACACATTATTTAAACAATCGCCATCAACTTTATTTTGTTTATTTCCTGATAATGGACGAGTTTTTATAAACAAAATTGCTGCTATATTCTACGCTTACAAATAATGTCTGCCGTGTTGACCGGTTCATAAGTTTTGCTTCGTCGTCTATATATTTGGAAAGAGAAACTGCTGTATAGGGCACTTAGTCATTTCATTTGTTCTAGTGAAATTGTTCCAGTATTCTTAGATCCAAACTATAAAGGGTGCAAGTGCCACATGCATATAACAGGCTAGATACTATAATGGCATTATATACCAATACCTTTGTATAGGTACTTAGATCTTTCTTCATGAACACCCTGTTGGATAGTCTCCCATATGCAATGTGGACAGCTAGTAGCCTGTTTTCGATCTCTTTGGAGGAGGTGCTCTGGGTGGTAAGGATGCTTCTCAGGTATGGAAAGTGTTCGAGGCACTGAATGGTGGTTCCATCCAAGGTGATGTTATTATTAATACTGGTGGATTTTCCACAGGTGTTGGCTGGGCCAATACCTTGTTTTTCAGATTTTTAAATGTTAGGCCAAACCATGTACAGTGAGCATGGAAATTATCCACTGATTCTTGGAGTTCTGCTTGGGCATGGGCAACGGCAGCGAATTGAACTAGTTATTCCAAGTGTCACTCCAAGGGTAAGAGAATAAACAGTTTCCTAAACTATTAGACTTATTAGACAGAATGATATGCTTCTAAAATCAATTATAAATAGACATGTGACAGGTGTTTCCAGATTCTTCAGACTGAGTGAATAGTCACCAAAATATTGTAAAATATTGTATGACTGATAGTTTTCCTTTCTCTGTACATTTGCCTAATTCATTTCCACTAAAACAATGGATAGCTGAGAAAGTAGATGTAAGTATAGGACAAATGCATTTGCGGGAAAATAAGGACAATTCCCGTAAACAGGTGTTTTCGGAGAAGATATCTCAGTACCCAATGAATACGGTGATTCATGCATATTGGGATGTTTCTGTCACTGGATGTTGTTATTGGATAATACTTTGAATTTGGTATTAGTACAGAGGAAAGAATATCTATACGTGTTAGTGGCATAGCTTATCTATATTAAAAAGCGAATAATCTAAAATTTTGGTTTTTTGACAGTCAGAAGGCTCATTTTGCTTTAAATAATATAGCACCTTCTGGTGAAATAGTTGCCAAATGCAAAGAATACATTTCTATTGTAGAAGCGTCAGGCAACGGTGTAAATTTCGTCTGGATACCCACTCATTGTGGTATATATTTTCACGACATTGCTGATGAATTAGCTAAACTTAGGTGTAATAAAGAATTTATAAGTTATGCGTCTCTCGTTCGTGTTAGAAAAATAAAGTCACGCATGTCAAGAATAGAGGAAGGATGGAACAATGAGAAGGCTAGAACAATGATGAGCATTAGCTGTAGTAGTATATATCATTATAATTACATAAGCAACATCTGTAGTAGTATATCTCATTATGATTATATTCGTATCAACATATGTTTTACCTATGGAAAGTCGTCAGCTAAATGTACTGGAATTGTTATGACACTTGAACTGGGCTGCAAATACTACTGTGAATATAAGAGTGCAGAGGGTATCCCATGTAAATTTTTTGACGATGCTAATTTGCACACACTACACCAATACGTTATGGAATGTAGATTTTTTGGCAGAATTTAGAAATCTTAGCAATAACGTTTTTGAGCAAATGGCGTTTTTTTTCATTAATAATAATTTTTACAAGAATATTGCATGAGACTTTAAAAACATGGATATAAATAATTAAAATAGATAAATTACCTCCTTACAGTTTCTATTTGTAGTATATTTAGTCATTGCTGCATTACTGTATACACATGTGTTCCATAAAAAAAATTCTAATTTGTATTTCGATCTGAAAGGTAAGTGTTTTATCCCTGTGCATTAAAAAAGGCTTGAGCTTATATGTGAAAAGGTGGTATAAAGTGTATTTTATGTAAAAACAATATTATGTTAATCAATTTTTTTTTATTAAAGCTCGAGTGCTATTGTTGTTAATAATAACAAAGATTTATTTGGTATAGTCTATTTCTATTAAAACTGGAGACTTTGTTTGAATGTTTGTTTTATAAAAATCATAACTTATTTTAAGTATTGTATAATTTCAATACTGTTGATTAATGTAAAATCACTTTAAGTAGATTATGAATTAATTATGTAGAAGGTGTTTTCATTAGTAAAAAATCGTTGTGACTAAATCAATTTTATGGTTTATGTAAATCATGGCTAGGTTTTCATTTTTACATAGCATTTGTCCATTTAGTTAATTTAAAGAAAAAGAGGGCTGAATAGCAAGATTGGCAGTATTTTTTGAAGCCTCTTATGTCTATGAATAGTTCGATTTTGAATTTGAAAGTCTGTTAAAACCGATGGCTTAAGACTTTTAGAATAAAACTATGATTTAGTGAAATGAGAGAAGTCAGAACAAGTTTGTGGATGCCAATTAGTAATGAAATTTATAGATTTGATATAAACTGATTTCATCCAATGATAATTCTCCACCCCCCTTGCGAACAATATTCATTATCTTTATAATAGTTTTCAGTAAATATTTGCTGCCATCGATAATTTCATAACATCATTCATGTTATTTATATAGTGAAAATTATTTGGCAATTTAAAACAGCTGGCACCTTTACGATAATAATTAATTTAATAGAAAACTTTATTCAAATTTAGATGTGAATAAAGCCCAATTAGAATATTTCCCGCTTTTATTTTCAACATATCAGTGTTCGGTATTCATTTCCTTATAATATTATACTAGAATGGTCGAATTGCATGCTAGATACAGTTTTCCGAATCACAACTTCAAATCAATTTTGCTCTCACGAAGTGGTGTCGTCAAAACAAGTTGAACCACAATTGAAATTTACTATTAGAGTTTGAAATATGGATAGTTTTATAGTTTACATCACTAAGAACAAAATAAGAGTATCACTAATATAAAATTAATAAGGTTTATGAGTAAAGAAAATAAGAGGTACTTAGAGGAAGGATATGGACCCCAGAAAAAGATAGCGAAAATAGTAAAAAAAGTACAGATGGGTCAGATTCCATCAATATTCTTCACTGGAGAAATATCCTTTGATCCTAGAGGGCTTCCAAACAGAAACGTTTGCATGAGACAGATGATCGATTGCGTTTATATGTGAATGGCAGATGATGTTGATATGCTGGACGTTCTAGCAACGGGGTGACTGACCCTATGGTTTGGCGTTCAATATTAATTTGCCCATTTCCTTTTGTTATGTATATTTCAAAATGAAAAGCAGACGAGGAATAGGACTGCTGTAGTTGGGGGTATTACAGTAACAACAAATATAACTTTTTCTTCATTCAGTTTTACAAATAAGATTTTTTGGGTAAATTCTGTTTCTGAAACATTTTGGTGATTATTGTTTATACTTTGTAATATTTGAATTCTTGCGGCAAATTTGAATAATTATGAAAGTGCTAACTCCGTTGATAGTGATTGAAATAAAGATCAAGATCAGTAGCTATTTTTCTTATATTAGCTCTAACGAATATATCAATAGTTTCTAGATAGTCCCTGTTTAGTGACACATGGCAACTAATTAATGCCATAATTGAAAATATAGCCCACATTAAGTCACATTAAATCAGTCATAACAATTATGTAATTTCTATTCATTGTCATTATCATCAAAAGTTGAACACTAATGATTAACTAGAGGATTAGAAGAAGGTTTATGCATTTTTTCTCCAAATTCATTAAACAGAAAGTAAAATTCAAGAATAAAAATTAACGAGTAATTGTTATCGTTATGCAAATGGAAATCATGAAAAATACAGGAGAAATTACAATATATCAAACAAAAGAATATAGCTTTATAAATTCTGATTGCCCTCTTTGTAACTACGCATTAAACAATGTTTTTTTTATATGAATAATATACGCAAGAAATAAAAGATAATTTGAAGTGGAAAATTTTAAAACTGATTACTCTTGAAAGAAGTTTTTGCCTAAAAATCGAATTTCAATTTCTATTTGAAATTCCTTTACAAAATGGAAGTTACCAGAAAGCAAGGAAAAGGGCTAAGGACTTTTTGCCTTTAATCGAATGTAATGCATATTTTTTTCATTCGAGGGGCATATCTTTTCCTACTGATAACCTTATTTCTTGGAAACTTTCATTCATATGTTTTATTACTAAGTGACTGCAGATTTTGAATCAAATCACATTGCACGATTGAGAGAATTTTTTGACAAAAGTATCTTTATTACGACTTCTTTATGGATACTCTTCATTCTGATGACTAACATCTCATATAGAAAATTATGTTCTGAACATACTTTCCTTCTTTTAAATCAACTTTTGTTTGATATGGAAAACCTATGTGGAAAAGTATTAAGGATTGTATGTGATTGCCTACTGAGGAAAAAAAAATAATATTGAGCTACATGCTATAGTATATTTTTCTAAATTCCAAAATTAATTCTTATATTATTACCCTTCAATTTTCATTTATTTTCAAAACATTCATTAAATAAATTTCAAACAAATTGGAAGCTACAATTATATTCTTAACCTTTACATCTTTCGGATATTAGATTTTAGGTATTGTAAGCTTAATAACTTGAAGGGTGGAATGATATATACACAGTCTATAAATATATATATAATATATATGTATAAATATATATATATACACATATATATATGTATATATATATATATATATATATATATATATATATATACATATACATATATACATATATATGTGTGTACATATATATTTATATATATATATATATATATATATATATATATATATATATATACATATATATACATATATATATATATATATATATATATATATATATATATATATATATATATGTATATATATATATATATATAAAATAATGAGTAGACTATGTCTCTCTTCTGACAGACTGTCGTACAGATAGTTTTCAGGATAACAGTAGAAATACTTTTACTTCTTTCCATTTATTGTTTGGTCTGCTTTGAACAAGGGATGGTGTTCCTCAATAACCGATGTCGATCTGACTACAAAGAAAGAAATTTGTAGCTTCGTGAAATTCTTTAAAGCCTTTTGGAAAATCATTTATGTTTTTTGAAGAATAATCTTAAATTTTCGTATCTATATTTCAAAGTATCCAAAGTTTTCATTTATCAATTTTTGTTGAATGTTATCCGAATTTACAAATATTTTTGTATCCAATTCTCAATACCATAACCTTTATTTTGAAGTGTTGTTCCAAAACTTAAAGTAGTCCTGAAGAAGGGTTGCAAAGTGATCCGAAAGACGTGTCGACACCAAACAATAATTGAAGAAAAGTAAATGTATTTCTACTGTAATCATGAAAGCTATCAGCACGAGAGTCTGGCCGAAGGGACACAACCTTAAATTTTTTGACTCTACAAAGACATTGTATATTCCTTGTAATCATGGAATGACATTTCCCAATTAACATATAAATATATATATATATATATATATATATATATATATATATATATATATATATGTATATATATATATATATGTATATGTATATGTATATGTATATATATATATATATATATATATATATATATATATATATATATATATATACACACACACACATACACACACACACACATATATATATATATATATATATATATATGTGTGTGTGTGTGTGTGTGTGTGTGTGTAATTTCATGATGAATGAGGAAGTAAATGAATGTAATTAGCCATTTACTAAGTTTTGTTCAGTAATTAAACGATAGAGAGAGAAATGATATTAGTTGCTTTCGTAAAGGTAAAGATATTACTTATACAAATACAAGGGTATAGAGAGCGAGGTGGTGTTGCATTTGTTAAAATACTAAGCTTGCATAAAGCTTACACTAAGCATGCCTAGTACATGGACGAGACTTACTCAGTGAGTAATGCGCCGATTTCATGAGTCAACCTGGCTCCAAGAAGCCGGTAAAATGACGTCACCAAGACGCGTTCTACAAGGGCCGGAAACGAAGGAATAGTCATGTTATGTAATATAAGCTTGCCATATCTTGGCTGACCTATATATACTCTTGCATTCAAGCAGGAGTGCTCTTTATTCGCCAACCAGTTAAGTTTAAAGGTCCTGAGTGGATGCCTCCTATTCCCCTATCTCCCACTTCTTGGGGCGACGCCCCACACCAAGTGTTGATGTGGGTGGCACTAATAACTTCAAGAGCGCGATACATCTTGCCGCCCAGTAGCAGAAGAGAAGTTTGGAGAATCCTCAATGCCTTTTACCAGTGATGTACAAATAGCTTATTTTTCCCTAGCCTGAAACCCTAAAAAGTGGAATTATCCAGAAGTCGTGTCCATGGAGGATCAACTGTCCAAGACGGAGTCCCACTCTTGCCTGATCTGCAGACGCATTTAACTCGTCTCCCATTGTGAAATATGAAGGATCAATCGACATTTTCAACAATCCATTTTTTAGAAGAATATTTCTACTTTTCGTAGTGTGTATCATCTTAACTATGTTTAAGCTTTAATCAGTAAAGAAAATAAAATACAAGGCTTTACCTTACTCAACACCTTGTTGAGGGATGTAAACTAGAATACTATAGAAGAGCTGCAATGAGTAAGATTTTCATGATATTTACAACTAAGCTTGATTTATAAAAAGAATAAGTAAAAATATATACTGAAACTTGAAATATAGTAAATTCGGCCAAAGAAGCTTTTAATCTGGGGGCAGCGGTGGGATAAAATGTTGTGTGGAATTTATCAGTGCAAGAATTAATGATAAACTATTTCTAAATACCAATTGAAAACATTGCAGAGTTAAAATTGAGAAAACATCACTGAAGCACAAGTAATTAAGACGACGCAAAAGCAAAGTTTAAACCAGGGAATTGTGTGAGTACTATAGGCGTCCTCTCTCTCTCTCTCTCTCTCTCTCTCTCTCTCTCTCTCTCTCTCTCTCTCTCTCTCTCTCTCTCTTTTAAGAATGATTAAATACGTCTCACTGAAAGTAAGAAAATTAAGAACTTTGTCTCTTATACAAGAATAGGAACTTTTTTTTCTTGATGAATGAATTTTTATTATTGTGAAATCGAAATGTGATATTTGTTAAGTGATGATGATAATAATATCCGCCCAATAAAATTTAGAAGTGAAGTATGATTTAGAATTACAGAAGTTCAAAACACAGACGACCATCTTCCAATAAGACGGGATTTTAAAGAATTAACCAAGTAACT
>NC_090750.1:46787834-46790334 GCF_036898095.1 Palaemon carinicauda | reverse complement strand
TATTAAAATTCATAAGCCATATTATCCAGGTAGACAAATAATAAGTTTTGTAGGTTCAGGAGCCTATAAATTTTCCAAGTACCTTGTGAATATCCTTAACTCTTTAGTTGGCACCATCTCAAATTCAAATGTAAAAAAAAAAAAAAGATAATGTAGACCTAATTAACAATTTGAATGAAGTACAGATTAACACTATTTGTAGGTTTGTCAGTTTTGATGTAGTTTCACCATTCACGAGAGTACCAATTGATGACATGGAATTTCTTTCTGAATCATTAGATAATAGGCAATTGTATTTAATATTTCCCAACAATGCTTCAATAAAGTTAATTAAACTTTGTATAAAAAGATTACAAATTTGAATTCAATAGGAGTTTTTTTGCACAAAATTTTGAAAGGGCAATGTGAAACTTCTTATCTCTAGTACTCAGCAATTTATATTTCGATTTTTTTTTAAAGTAGAATCTTAAATAACATCACACCAAATAATATAAGATAGTTTCTTTATATTGTTGACACAATATGTGCGTGGGCAGGAAAGGAAAATTTTGATATTTTTTTTTTTATTTTCATAGTTGAATAGCTTGATATCGTCAGAAAATTTCACTATGGAGCTGGTGACTAATTGTAATTGTATCTTACTTTTTTTTGAACGGTCATATACAAAGGTTTAACAGTAGACTCAAGTTTAGTGCACAAATAGAAAACCAACTAATATCTCCGAGTATGTCCATTACTATTGAAATCAAGGTAACAAAGTTTAGAAATCTGTATTGAGAATGAGAATGCAGCCCAGAATATATTGATGATGAAATAAATGAGATTACAACAATTGGTAATAAATAAAAGTACCGTGAAATTGTATTAGATGATGAAATAAGAACACCAAAAGATATATTTATCGGAAATTATAAAAGGGGAAACTATACTAAATAAAACCTACTAATAGTGCCTTATAGTAATTCTGTTTCAGAAATTCTACAATTGTTAAAGAATTTTAATGGTAATATAACATTTAGGAGTAGCAATACAATAAAAACCAATATAATAAAGAAATATTCTGACATTACATAGGATATATATATATACTATTCCATGCAATTCATGTGAAACATTCTATATTGATCAAACTGGTAAGGCACTTGAATAGATAATTGAAGAACATAAGAAAAGTCTCAGAAATGCTTAAGAATATAATGCGACGTTTGCAAATAAACTTTAACAACTTAATGTAGAACTTAATATATCGGAGATAATAAATGTCACTGTGAAATTAGCATTTAGGCATAAGCCAGCATTAACTTTTAGTTACAATTATTACATAAAGATTATATAATTACTTTGGCAGTATGCATTGTTATGTTAGATATAAGTACTGATATATATGTAAGTGTATATTTATGTTGATAGTGTTATATCTATATAATCGTATATGTATGTTAATCATGTGTGCAAACATGTACAGTATATTTACGTCTATGTATATGTGTTGGAATATGTGTATGTATGTACGTATGTATGCGTATATATGTAAACTTGTATGTATGTATACTGCATGTCTATGCATATATTTAGATAAATGTGCGTATATGCTTAGGTATGTTTATATATATGAATATAATTTTTCTTACGTATTTGAATAGATAAGGCTTCCCCCATTAGTATAAAGAAACTATATAGTAGTAATAAGCAAACGTTAGGAAATAATTTTTGGTTGTAAATGCATACTTTATTTATTTTACGGTTGCCGCATCTTTCGTGTTTCTTGATAATTTTAACTTAATTCCCTGCAATATTTTTAACGATTAAATTAGATTTATAGCACCATATACACATGAAAAATCATCATAAGAAGAGACACGAACCGGACGGTTATCAAACAGATACCAAGACACTAAACCACATTATCAGAGGCAAAATTCCTTATCCCATGATAGAAGAAAAAAGAAAATATTTAACGATAAAAAAGTTTTGGGAAAAAAGAACACTGGAAGTTTGCTCATCGATTAAGAAGCTTACAATATCCAGAAACAAAACATTAGACTTGGCTAGGAACTCTTGAAATGAATATTGGAAAACTTAGCTCAAGACTTCTAAAAACTTAAATAATTTGTCCCAGCATTTTCTTTTTGTGATATTCCACACTCGGAGGACAAAGTGAAAATTTCTCAAAATATTATATTGCTTTGTCAATTTTGATCTTCTCTGTTACTTCAGAGATAACATTATTATTATTATTATTATTATTATTATTATTATTATTATTATTAATTTTCTTTATTATTATTATTATCATTATTATTATTATTAATATTATTATCAATATTATGTTATTATTATTATTATTATTATTATTATTATTATTATTATTATTATTATTATTTATGATCTTTGTTCAACAACATGAAGGAATCTACACTCAAAAATTAATTTCACCATAAAACGTGAAATACGTGTTTGTGTGAAAATGTGTTTGCAAACAACTGCGTATTTGCTAATG
>NC_090750.1:46770334-46782834 GCF_036898095.1 Palaemon carinicauda | reverse complement strand
CAAATAAAATTAACTGATAAATCTCATCTATCTATCAATCTATTTATCTATCTATCATCTTGCTGATTATTTATGTTTAATGACGATGTATGAAAACTATCTTTTTAATACTTTTTTTTTAAGGATTATACTCCCTTTTGAGTAAGCTTATTGTGAAACATTTTACTTTTTCACGTGGCGGTACATAGCTGAATAACCGTATCAGGTGTTCTAGGAGCCCGCACAGTTACCAACAAAATATATAATAACTACTGTAGATCAAGTTTTATATATGAATTCCTATGAAATTCTACCGTTGCAATTGCTCATTGTCAATGTCCGACACTGCATCAATTGAAGTTGTCTGAAGATTTCATTTAAAACTTTGATAAACTCCAATAATAATTAAAATGTAGAGGAAATTGCAAGAAATATTGTAGACAAGCAGAAATGCAGGAAAATATAAATACTACAATTATGCATTTCAGGTCTTTTCACTTATAAGTTGATAATTAAAAAAGTTAATCTATTAAAACTATGATAAAATATTTGATAGACTGGACACCAACTCAATATTCAAATATTCCATCACGTTTTTTCTTTTTTTTTATGTATGCAAATAAATTATTAGAAATGATAAGACATTCACTGAACTGAAACCTTTATTATGATAATTTGGAGAAATCATTCTCTGCAAAGAACGACAATTTCAATAGGTTAAAACTTTATGTATTCGTAAAACGTTTCTCTTTTCTATTTCTGAAAGAAATAAACGGACCACAATAAAAACCACGTAATAAAACCTCCAAGTTCTCATTAATCTACACTGATGCAGAATGCGATTCGAATCTACTCTAATTAATATCAAATGTTTAGACCGGGTAGATACAGGTATTGTTTCAATCTAAACCTTTTTGATATTAGGGTAAAACTTAGAAAGCTTGTCGGTAAATGTTATCAGAGACGTGGGGATAATATCTACTTCAAGATCTTTAAGACTCAATCGGAAGGCAAGTATAATGAACAAATGAATGTTCAGCAGTCACGGCATAAAGGAAAGATTATCTTCAGTGTCTATGACTATAATAATGACATTAATTAATCCCCAAAGAAAAAAAAATCTATACTATAAACTGATGTTAAAAAAAAAAAAAAAATATTCAGTAGGAGACAATGCACATTCTTTGAAACAGAGCCAGGGGCGCCATTTACATATCACGCACTGTGCTAGATGAGGAAACTCTCTTCCATTGGGGTCAATATGCAACATATATTCCAGTGAACACAAAGAAGATTGCCAAAGTTCACGGCCCTTGTGTCTTTCACTCCAATCTCAGTTCTGAGGGTCCATTTGGGAAATGAAAACTCAGACGTCGGTTGCATAAAAGAATAGTATTGACACGTAGACGAGGATTACTCGAAAAATAGAAGATACAAATTTGGACAAATGATATATATGTTACGACTTCTATTACGGATGAACACATACTTTAAAATTACAGCATATAGGTTATCAGGAGACATGGTTCCGTAGAAACTCATCCTAAATGTACTATTAGAGAAATAATTTTAAGAAAAATACGAACTTTGATGACACGTTATATGTTTACCAATTCTTTACGAAAACCACTATCCAGCAATCAAACGAAAAGCCTTTTTTATATATATTGTACCAAAAAAAAAATAATATCTTAAAGGTTAGATGATATAGATTTGATATTTTCTGGTAATGCCTATTCATTGGTTAATTCATAAGCGCTTAAAACATATTATAGTTTTTTTTTCCTAATAAATTTAGAAGCAATTTGTGTGGGACTTTTGGAAGGTTAAGTACTACAAAGTTCAACTAGAAAAAGTCATATACCTTTACTTTGTGCTCAAGAGATTGTAAAGGTCATAATCACTAAGAAAATGTAATAATTATAGCTGCCTCATAGTTAAACACCTTTGAAATCCTATGTTAGAAGGGGTTGTAAAGAGCATATGTGCATATGTGCATATATAAAGGATCATTACTTCTTAGTTGTTTAATCTCTTTTCAAGTTTGATTCAATTCACTGAAATAAGGTCTTACTACCCTTGTGAAAAATTGTTGCGACGGTGAGCATTGCGTCATGTGCTGATTATTCACAAGTGTGTACCAGTATCTGTTTTAGCCAAGTCAAATTTCATGAGGCATTCAATTTCATTTCCATTCCTAAAGACTCGTTAAGAAACTAGAACGGAAAACTCATCTGTGTAAGTTTGTAAGTTTGGGTCTATGTATACATTGCACTCATTTGTCACAATACGCAATATATTTCAATGCAAAAACCGTCATATCCGTTTTGATATCATCTTTCACGTTTATCGCTCTATCTTACTCTACTTCCACTGACACAAGGAGATTTATCCGCAAGAAATGCGAGCTCCCTAAGCTTTAAATTTTCAGGTCTGACAACAATGGCTTTCCTGGAAAAACTGTCATTTATCAAGAACATCCTCTGTTAACAATAGGCTTAGGAGGTATAACCAGATTATTATATAGAAGGTAATTTAAGTTAGAATGTCACTGATATCTACATACGATCTGTATTTAAAGAATGCTATTAATGATCTGGGATTAGAGTAATCCTTAAAATAATGATAATTATATTCCAATACTATTTATAGGGATCATTTCAAATAAAAAAAAAGACATAAAACTTTAGAATCAGTGGAATTCATTTAGGGTAATAGCTTCTGGCCGGAGATTCAAATCCCTGCTTATTCAGCTGAAAACCATGCCTGCGAGAACTTAGCGTAAATGAATTTCAGAGGATATATATTCCCTAGATAGAATTCAGTATTAAATGCCATTGGGGCTGATATTTACATTGATTGAAATCACGAGTGTTAGTGATATATATTCATCATAAATAACCACGTGTTGCAAACTCACAATTCAGCTATTATGGTGGAGGGTGGTAGGACAATTGCGTACTGGACATTTGCGTCCCGGACAGTTGTGTCCCGGACAATTGCGTCCCTGGACAATTGCGTCCCGGCAATTTGCGTACCTGTACTTGTTTTTAGTGACCAGATAATATTTGTTAAGAGATACGGAAGTAACTCTGACTATCTGTATGTCTGTATGCAAGTATATATGTATGTAAGTATGTATGTATGTATGCATGCATGCATGGTATCGCTCGATTACAGAACTACCAATTACTGTAAATAATATATATGGCATAAAACCACTGAGGTACAGAACTTAGAATTACTGTACTTATCCATGATTTTACTTTTGTATTTACGTAGACCTTTAGAAAACAATTCCTGATTTCTCTAGAACCAGAAGACATTTTATTCACGGCAGTTCAACCTCAGTTGTCGGAGTAGGCATAGGATTCAACCAACTTCTCAATTTCCTCGTGGAATGTTCATGACCAAATAGCTGATGACTTGCCGATATCCAATAATAGTTTAGAAGAGTGGCCTAACACAATTCAGAATTCTATAACATGTCATCACCCCTCCATCTGGAAACTAATTGACGCCCTAAAGAAAGAAGCTGTGGCGGAGAAAAAGCAAGTAGACTATCTTTCTTACGAGAAGTTTCCCATAACATGCATACCTTCTAGGTATGAGCTTAAAAGTAGTCATCGTAAGTCATTATTAAAAAAAAAATATAACCTAAACTTTCTAGACTTATAGAAAATTTATAGTGTATACATATATATCAAAATATTCCATTTCATAAAGGTTTTAAAGATAATAAAACGTGCTCATTTAAATGAAATAATGATGTCGTTATATATATATATATATATATATATATATATATATATATATATATATATATATATATATGTGTGTGTGTGTGTGTGTGTGTGTGTGTGTGTCCTTTCGTGTCCAGTATGGCTAAAGGTATAATTATTGTTAAAGTATGAAGTAAGAATCTAGATTATTTGATGCCATTAAATCATATACATAATCAGGGTGGATGAAGGTATAAATAAAATTACTGTGTAAAAGTATAGAGTAAAGGTAAAGATAAAAAGCTTTATAGAATCAGCAAAAACACCTTCAGGTACGAAAATATCTGGGACGCATATGCCCGGGGCCGCAAATGTCCGGGGACGCAATTGTCCGGAACACAACTGTCCGGGACGTAAACCTCCAGTACGCAAATGTCCTAGAACCTATGGTGGAGATGGTTTTATTTCAAATCTATGAACAGATTTCTGATTTCGATAGGAATATGTACGGTGACTTGTCATAAACTTATATCTCTCTTGATGACTCAGTTGGTAGAGTCCTCGCATGCATGGTTTTCGGCTGAATAGGCCGGGTTCAAATCTCTGCCCGGCCAGAAGCTATTACCATAAATGAATTCCAGGGGATATATGTTCCCAAGATAATATTTGGTATTGAATGCCATTGTGGTTGATATGTGTGTGTGTGTGTGTAAATAGAGAGAGAGAGAGAGAGAGAGATTGGGAAGTTACATGAAATGGAGAGTCAATTTATGAAATATGGTTTGGATATCTCTGCCCTAAGTGAAACACTTTGTAAGGGGATTGATAAGGAGACTTTAGATCAAGGCACTATATATATCTACTCAAGAAGATCAGATAGAGTTGAAAGAGAAAGGGTAGGATTGATGATGACACCAAGAGCAAAAATGGCATTAACAAAGTGGAGATCTGTAAATAGTTGATTGTTGTTAGCAAAGTTCAAATCAAAGCATTGCAATATAAGTATTATAGTTTGCTATGCCCCCAACAAATGATTCCCCTTAAGAAAGGAAGCACCATTACTATGAAGAATTGCAGAAGGTAATAGATGAGATCCCTGAGTGTGATATGAACATTGTGATTGACGACTTCAATGCTAAAGTTGGGAGAAATTATCAAGGAGTAGAGAATGTGATGTGTGTCAAGGGTCTTGGCGAGGTTGTAAATGAAAAGGAAGCCCATTTCATAAGTTTCGGTTCAGCAAAATATCTTGTCATTTGAGGTACTCTATTTTAACGCAAGAACATCATATATGGAATTCACCTTTTGGCAATTACAAAAATCAGATATATCATATTACCAAACAGTACTACTTAGGACCCTTCTCTCTGGTTACGGTTCTTTCCCTTTGCCTACACAGTTACCAAATAGTCTGGTCTATTATTTACAGATTCTCTTCTGTCCTCATACACCTGACAACACAAAAATTACGAAACAGTTCTTCTTCACCCAAGGGGTTACTACTGCACTGTAATTGTTCAGTGGCTACTTCCCTCTTGGTAAGGGTAGAAGAGACTCTATAGCTATGGTAAGCAGCTCTTCTAGGAGAAAGACACTCCAAAATCTAACCATTGTTCTCTAGTCGTGGGTAGTGCCTTAGCCTCTATACCATGGTCTTCCATTGTCTTGGGTTAGAGTTCTCTTGCTTGAGGGTACACTCGGGCGCACTGTTCTATCTAGTTTCTCTTCCTCTTGTTTTGTTAAAGTTTTAAATTTATATAGGAAATATTTATTTTAATGTTGTTAATATTCTTAAAATATTTAAATTTTCCTTTTTTCCTTTAATCACTGGGCTATTTTCCCTGTTGGGGCCTCTGGGCTTATAGCATCCTGCTTTTCCAACTAGGGTTGTAGCTTAGCATTTAATAATAATAATAATAATAATAATAATAATAATAACAATAATAATAATAATAATAATAATAATAATAATAATAATAAAGACAGAAGGGTGACTGTAGGAAATGTAAGAAGCTATAGAGGAGTAGAAATTGGTAGTCACCCTAAGCTCCTCATTTCCAAACTGAAATCAAAACTGAAAAAACACAACAGAAAGATGGATAGAATACCTAGGTTTGATACAACTAAGTTTTTGGAAGAAGAGCATAGAGAATCATTTGCAATTGAATGTAGGAATCGATTTGCAGTCTTAGAGACTTTTAGAAACAAAGAACAGAAAATTAATGAAGGTTGGTGTGATATTAACAACATACTGTATATCAGTCAGTTGGTAGTGAAGTCTTAGGACATTCAGTAACAAGGAGGCAGCCATGGATATCAAATGATACTTGGGATACCATAAAAAGAAGACAAAGACGGAAATTGATTTGTATAAAGTTTTCGAGGAAGTAATGACAATTACTAGGTAGACATGCTAAGTACTCCAGTATTTACAGTGAGGTTGAAATAGAAAGCAGGAGTGAAAAGAGAGAATATTTAGACAGTAAAACAGATAAGGATGACAAAGCTATGAATTCAGAAAGTGGCTATGGTGTAAGAATTGCTCATAGTATTATTAATGAAATCTCGACTGGGGCAAAGAAGAAGAATCATATACTCACCAAAAAGAGAGATGGCTCTGTTATAGCAACAGAATATGAAGAAAGACAATGTTGGATGGAACACTTTAGTGATGTTATGAATAGGAGTAATGGAGGAAACAATTTGTTTTATATATACATGAAGTTGATGAAGACCTTGATGTGCCCATGATTGAATTTAGTGTTTGAGCTCTGAGAATAATACACAACTACCAGACGTTAATATATATAAACACTTAATATCACTTTAATTTCCACGCAAAACAAAACTGAGTCAGTATTTTACTTTTAACAGGAACTTTGATAAAATCAGCCTCTAACTTCGATTCTATATCAGAGGATACGAGGAGGTCATTGAATTTATTATTGGTGATCGAAATAATACAAACTTTACATATATATATATATATATATATATATATATATATATATATATATATATATATATATATATATATAAGCTTCTGACTGGCCGGGATACTCGAACCCTGGTCCACGAAGCTGTTATGCCAGGGACGATACCATTTAGCCATGATCCTGAGGTCGGTAAAAGAATCCGGACATTGAGGTATTGAAATATTTGGGTTATTTCAATATGAAAACACGTTTAAATGTGCAAAATTTATCATATATATATATATATATATATATATATATACATATATATATATATATATATATATATATATATATATATATTACCGGATAATACATATAAATAAAAAAGATGCAGGTGCCTATATATAATCATCAGTGAAACTTATTCATTTCTGCATACACAATCATACATATACAAGGATGATGGTACAGATCAAAACATTAATATTATATACATTTCTTTGATATTAGGCATATAATATCTAAAATAGAGATCTCGTGTCACTAAAAAAAAACAGGGCTGTTAAAAGATAATAACATTCAAGAAGGTTACAGATCTCAGTGTAAATAAATAAATTGAGTTTATACTTTCTATGTCCAATATTTGAGTTATTATCAAACTTTCCAGTACACAGTCTGACTCATGACATTCGTTTCCAATGAGCTATTAAAATTAACGATTATCTTTCCATACTGCTATTCAATAGGAGTATTTTATCTTTAACATTAAAAAAGGTTATCTTGATTAAATATAAATAATGCAATGTTCTTATATTCATTAACCCTTTTTTCCAAAGCTTCATATGGCTAACTGATATATATCTTTTTGCCACATGAGTTAGAGGAAATATATGTTAATTCTCTTAAATTCTACATTAAAATTGAAGATTTTGATAATTGGTAAATATTTTTAAGAATATTAATGTATATCAATATAAGTAAATCTTGTATTATAGGTTCCTCTATTGATAATATTAAAGAGGAATATCATCCTGTTATTAATGCATCGTGGAATACAATTTCTGCGTTAGAATATTTTGTAAGATAGAATAGCAAAGAGTTTCTTTCCTGACACCTACAATCAAGAAAAAAATGTATAAAAAGAGATTTTCAGAAGTATTAGACAACAGTTAGTGTTGCTGACCGAGAAAATCCAATATATATATATATATATATATATATATATATATATATATATATATATATATATATATATATATATATATATATATATATATATATATAAAACAAGACTCACAGCTTTACCAAGTATCTTTACCATAAGTATTAGACACTTCTGGCTATTCAACGTTCGTTTCTGTATTTCATAAATCTACTGTCTTTTTCTCTTTCTTTTAATTCCAGCATCATTTCATTTACAATTTCTTAAGTCGTTTTATTCTGCGTTAAATGTCGTATTTTTCAGTATGAGCTTAAATCTGTCAGATTTTCCATTATAAAAGGCAATCCCGTTCGTGTTTTTTAATACAGGAATTAATCTATTCCCTGTATTCAACAATAAATGACAATTAATAGCAACATAATTAGCAACTCAGTGTCAGTTGTCCAACATAAAACTATATTTGCATCCTTAGGAGGAAATTATATGTGTGTGTATGTATATATATATATATATATATATATATATATATATATATATATATATATATATACATATACATATACATATATATACATATACACATATATATATATATGTATATATACATATATAAATATGTATATATATATATATATATATATATATATATATATATATATATTATTAGATACTTCAAAAGTGTACACAAGATTATTTAATTTAAATTTATTAATGATATTTGCTCATGTTAAAATTACATACTCCCTGTAATATTTTCGACAAGTAAGGCCAAGGTAGAGTAAGAGATCCATAGTTTGATAAAAGTTGAATATATATACTAAATACCTAGAGAGAGAGAGAGAGAGAGAGAGAGAGAGAGAGAGAGAGAGAGAGAGAGAGAGAGAGAGAGAGATGTGCTTCTATAGCCTAAGCTATTCGCGTTAGGAATTCCGTCGTTTAATAGGAGTTCGGTACTATTAGGAAATTCATGCAATGTTAGTAAACGAATAATACAAAGGCCAACATTGCCAATCATAGCCGCAAAAGATCAACAACAATAACATTTCTGACAAGATCAGTGGTGACTTGTGATAATTTCTGTAGTACTGAATCGACCCCTTTTTATTTGATATTATTGATAATATTCATTATAATTCTTTAGTTCTTTCTTTATACTTGTCAAATTCATATTCCTTAAGGATAATATAAGTAATGATTGCCTTATGAAAAAAAAAAAAAAAAATATATATATATATATATATATATATATATATATATATATATATATATACATATATATATATATATATATATATATATATATATATTTATATATATACATATATATATATATATATATATATATATATATTTATATATGTGTGTGTGTCTGTGTGTGTATATATATATATATATATATATATATATATATATATATATATATATATATATATATATATATATATATATATATATATATATATATATATGGAACTTTCACTTCACAGTTTCAGCTATGGGGTGTTCGGCTGTTTTGCACATGCGCACAGGAAGCTACAAGCGTGTCTGAAGCACTTAGCCGACGTTAGTGTGTCGGCGAAGGGAAGTTATTTTTTTTTTTTTTTTTTCAATCCATGAGTGTTGTGCTAGAAAACCATGTACTATATTCCTAATTGTAATAAAATGTAGAATTAGATTATTATCCCACTTCCAGTCATTCTATTTCATTATATTTTCTCGTGTCATTTACGTTTTTTTTCCTCGGTTTTCTTGATAATTTTCATGACTAAAGCAGAGGCAGAACGCTGCTTTCAATAAAAATAAAAAACTAAAAATTTGAAAAGACTAAACACTTGTAGCGGTTTTAATGGATAAAAACATTCCTCCCTTTTTAGTCATCCAAAGATCAATGAAAAAATAATGGATATTTTCGTTCAAATAAAAAAAAAAAAAAAATTTTCATTTTTAAAATAATGAATATAGCTTGGACATTAACAATTCACGTTATGATTAGTTATTTTTTTCCTTTAGGATTCTATTTTCAGAATACATTTTCTTATTCCTGTTTGTTTCCTTCCACACCATATTAAAACAAAGAAAACATTTCTTTCCTGCAGCACCCCTACTGATTTTACCCACGAACCGCCACTGGACGAGAGAGAAAAAATAATAACGTATATGATAATATTGATAATGATAATACTAATATTAACGCGAGCGATCACTGTGATTGTGAAGATTATAATAGCAATGACGTGGAAAATGAGGAAAACAATGAGCTTTTCCATATATATGATAAATGGAGACACACTTTTAATATAATGACATTTTATAGTAACTTGTGATATATGATTTTCTCTCTATTTTATAATGAAAATACGTTTTCCAATGTATACCATATCATGAGAGTTTCATGTTGATGACATTAATGTCATTGGCATATTATTCAAATAACTTAAAGCCTATTAAATGAAGTAATATCAAAATTGATAATTTCAACACTCAAAGTTACATTAAAAGGTGTCATCCACTCGATCCCCTTGATATTCAAGTAAAAAACTAGGTCTCGATCCTCTTAATCTGCAAATGAAGCAGGTCCTATATTGCCAGTAGATGGATCCCAATCCCTTGTCAATAATGTTTACAAAGTACATTCAATTCCCGTAAGAATTTTACAGCTCTTAGGCGGTACTGTTATCTTTTCCAGGATCTGATACACAGAATTAGGCTAAAAATATTTTTTCTTTTTATATAATTCATTTGCTTAGATATTTTAAATCTTTACAGATCAATAAAAATCAAATATAATATAAATAATTACTTTCAATGTACCTAATTTTTCATGCATAATATCATAAGGTACAAATATCTATTGCAAGGTTATTTGCTTCTTTCTTTAATTATATAAAAAACATCAATATCTTTTATATAAGATATGTGTTCATGCGATAATTTGAAGAGAACTGAAAAGGCAATATTCTACCTAAAACCGTAACTTATACATACTGCATTACGTACATTTTTGCTATAGGTTGTCGTTATTAAGTTTATCACTAGTTAATGCATAAAAATTAGATAAAATAGGACACTGATATTTTAAAAAATACGTGTATTTATTATTAAAGGTGCAAAATACTATACTCATTTTTTTTTAATGAGGCGCATTTGCACTGACTCGCAGCGGTGCCCTTAAAGCTCGGAAAAGTTTCCTGCTACCTGATTGGTTAGAATTATCTTGTCCAACCAATCAGAGAGCGGGAAACATTTCCGAGCTAAAAGGGCACCCCTGCGAGTCTGTGCAAATCTGCCTCGCTAAAAAAATTTACTATAGTGTCAATTAGTTATAAAGCATGTTTTATTACATTATAATACGACCTATTTTGATGTGTAAAATACATCTGTAGAGTTTATTTAGTAAATGAAAAGTCTCACAATAATTTCATCTGAATCATCAAACATCGTTTTAGAACTATCACCGCACATCAGTAGGATATTACAACTACACTTTTTTTTTTTTTATTTGTAACAACCTGTGCAATTGTATTTGATAAATTCTATGTAGATAACAGCCGATTAGGGTTATTAGTCTTATTGATTTTGAATTCCACGTGAGAGGCACAATAAACATGGATACCATTTCTCTAACTGTTACCTCATTTCAAGTAGCTGTTCAGTCTAAGCGTAATTACTATGACATGAATATAGATGAAGTGGATAAAACATTTAGGTTTTACATGAATAAAAGTTTTATTTTTTCTCAAAATTGCACATACCGCATTATTCATATACCAATTATGTATGTATCTGAAAAGGGAATAACTTCTGCATGTGCTCAGAAATAACATCTTTATCTTAAAAAATGATTATATACGAATTAAAATGAGATCATATTACCTTCAAATTAAAGAGAATGTTGGCTTCAAACGTTATAATTTTGATATAAGTAAGCTATACAATATTCAATTTGGAAAAAAAATTAAATTAATAATGAGCTCTACTTTTATCCAACCAGGTCTATTATATAGGCGTAGTAAGAAAAAAACGTGAAACGTGAAGTTACAATTGAAGATATTTCAGTAGCTACGGCTCTTATCTCTATGCTGAGGAAAAGAAAAATGGGAGACTTTAGTTACCTCATCATTTCCATAAAATATTAGAAATGAGTTTAATATAGAATTGTCAAAGTAAAATACACCAAGACCACATTCTTCTTTCCTGCTACTAGCAGCTATTCTTTTTTTTCCACTTGTTTCTTCATTCTTATAATTATTCATAAAATTCTTTAGTTAAAATGTAACCAAACCTTTTACTTGGTGAATAAATACAGTACATGGGTATACCAATAGTTGAATAGCAGACTTGTGTTAGTGTATGTTGCGTTTCCAAATAGTGTTAATTTTATTTCATCAAGATGTTGGGTGTGAGACTCATGCTTTATTCAATAAATCCTAATTAATATATTTTCCGACTTAATTAAGGGTTAGGATATTCTGGTAATCTAAACCATGAAAAACCCTAAAGGCAACGATGCTTCTAATTCGCATTTTATAATTCTTCTTTGCCCTTCCATTTACTCATCCCGGAACCTTCTTGGTTATCTTTTTTGTTAATTTAACATTTGGCTGCACTCTCAATTTTTCTTTCTTCTTTTTTTTTCTCCCCCCCCCCTCCCCCACAATATTCAATAAACTATCCTTTGGTGTAACGATATCCTTATCACCTGCATATCAAAGAGTATTG
>NC_090750.1:46727834-46750334 GCF_036898095.1 Palaemon carinicauda | reverse complement strand
GTAAAATGTGGCCTGAAGAGGCAAAACCTGATGAATGGGAGTTAGGAATGTTGGTGAAAAGGGGAAAAAAGGGGACACTTGACTGATTGCAATAAATACAGAGGCATAACACTTACATCATTTGTTACGAAAATATATAGTATGCTAACTCTAAAGAGACTGAAAAGAAAGAGTGATGAAAGGCTGAGAGATGAAAAAGCAGGATTTAGAATAGATAAAAGTTGCACTGAACAAATTTTCAGTTTGAGACATTGTTTACAACAAAGAATAGAATGTAGAAATCCACTTTTGATGGCATTTGTGGACTATGAAAAAGCCTTTCACAGTGTGAACGGGCCAATTTAGTGGAGAGTAGTGCGTTATTATACAATTCCTCTTGAATATGTAAATTTGATTAAGTCTATCCATGAGCATAGCAAGTACAAAGTTAATGTTAACAGAGTCCTCTCAAATGAATTTCCGGTGAACAGTTGTCAGCTACGTTGTTTATCCTCTTCATGGATTTTGTAATGCGTAGAACAGTCAGAGAAGGTGGAACAGGATTAGACTCGATGGGTGATAAGAATTTAGCAAACCTAGAGTATGCTGATGATGCTGTCCTTGTTTGTCCTTGTTAGCAGAACAGCACAAGATTAGCAGTGCTTGGTTACCTGAATGCATGAAATATCACGCGAGATTGGACTGATGATAAATAGAACAAAGGCAGAGATGATGAGAACGAAGTATGCAATGGCGGGATGAAATATAATTGGAAGGAGAAAATATTAGTGCGTTAGAATCATTGAAGTATTTAGGAATTATGATCACCAATACATGGTGTTTAGAATTAGAGTTGGCTGAAAGATTGAAAAGAGCATATCATACAATGGCTAGGTTAGGCAATGTTTGGGAATCAAATCACCTTAAATTACATATATAAATCAATCTATATATCAGTTAGGCGAAATCGGTGTTAATCTATGGATATGAGTAATGGTACGACAATGAAATATTCTCGAATAGATTTAGTAGATTAGAGAACAAAGCCCCCAGAGAGATAGTGGGAGTTAAATGGCAGGTTAAAAATAGAAATGGAACTGTATGAGAGATTACTGGGGTGTCATAATTCGATGAGATTATGATGATGATGATATATATATATATATATATATATATATATATATATATATATATATATATATATGAATATGAATAAATATATATATATGAATATGAATATATATATATATATATATATATATATATATATATATATATATATCTATATATATATATATATATATATATATATATATGAATATGAATATATATATATATGAATATGAATATATATATATATATATATATATATATATATATATATATATATATATATATATATATATATATATGTAATAGTTAGAATAGTAATATTACATGTTTAAAACAAATGACGTAATATGTCATGTTGGTTGGAAGAGCTAACCGTGAGATTTGCTGTAGTCATTCAAATTGTAAGCAGGATGTATAATGCCAAATTGACATTCTTTCTTAACGTCAACACATTGTCTCCTCGTGTGAAAGTTTGTGACGTCACCGGATGCAGGTGTCTTCCGATTCCGTCACTTGGCTAAATTAAAGCAAGCATACGATATTTGTGATATCGGTAATTTATTCAGTTCATATCTAAACTTCACCAGAATTGGTCATGTGGACCAACACAGCTTCCTCCAGTGATGGAGATGTTTAACTCTATTGTTTATTGAGAATAAAACTTAAAAACCATTAAGATGTATTCAGTAAACCATTTAAATACATCTGAAACAACTCATACTCAAATGTGTGCTTAAGACAGTAGCACACCAATAAATGGTGGCAGCGGTTAAACTCTAAGACAGCGATTAAACTCTAAGAATTAGAGAAATATCTTCAAGACTTCAAAATAAATAGCTGTAAAACCAGAGAAATATCTTCAAGACTTCAACATAAAAGCTGTAAAACCAGAGAATAATCTTCAAGACTTCAAAATAAAAGCTGTAATACCTGATAAAGATCTTCAAGAACTCAAAACTATCTACAAGAATCTACAATTTTGACTAAGTCCAACGGACAAGCTAACATCAACATATGTTAGTATACACCTTGAATCTTCAATCAACATCCTAGGAAACCCAAGGACTGGCGTTCAACAATTGCAAGACATATCCAGGAAGAACTACATTCAACAAGAAACTAGAACGGGACATCGCTAACAAAACATCAAGAGAGAGAGAGAGAGAGAGGACGTGTCGACTTCATATAAAGCTAAGTACAGAGATTTTGTATTCATTTCAGTTTGGGCAGTGAAGTGTAGTTATCACAAGTCGTTAGTCAATTATTACTGGGGTGAGTGAATTCCTAAACTTTGTTATAAGAAACTCCGAATTCTCATTTAGAATTTTTCTTTCTTTGTGCTAATTCCTTTTTCTTTCATAAACTCTTGGGGGGAAATGTATTGGGATTAGTAACATTGTTGGGGGAATTTTATTATACATATGCGTTTACGCAGTGGGCGTCTGTACTCATATAGATATTTCGATAGGATTGAAAGGGGTCAAAGAGATAGAAAAAAAAAAATACAGCAGTCATGGCTCCTCCTGTCAGCCCTACCCCTGGACCTAGTGGTGTAGGCCAGGCTAATCCTCCTCCAATTGTGACGCTTGTAAATGCCAGGTCAGCAATCCTTCCTTTTCAAGGTCGTGTCAGCGGGTTCTTGCCACAAAATGTGGAGTCATGGATTTCATCCGTTGATGCCCATTTAAATGCCAAACAAATCGTAGATCCTTTTGTACAATTACAAGAAGCTAAAAGTTTTATAGATTTTTCTAAGGGGGATGCGAGTGCGTATTTAAGAGGTGTTTCATTTCAGGAAGCAGTTACTTGGGATGATTTCAAAGTTAGGTTACGCGCGATTTATGGGGGTGAGGAAGCTTTGGATGTAGTGTTAACGTTACGAAATACACTTAATCAAGCCACTATGAATCGGCTTAATGTTGTTGAGAGAGCAGCTCTCATAGCTGATAGGCTTAACGAATATCAGGACATTTTAGGTAATTCCACTTGGGTTACTAACGATAACATCTCCGTGAAAGATTTTTTACGATTAATGTATTTAACTTGCATGACACTTATGTTGCCTGAAGCTTTAGTGCGGTGCTTTGATAAGAAGTTAATGCCTGCAAGTACGGAATTGGATGTCTATAAACAGATAAAGAAACACATGTCCAAGTGTCCAGATCTCAATCCCGTGTTAACTCAAGTTTTTGCTAAGAATGAAACAAAACCACAAACAGTGAACGTAATTAACAATCCAGTAGCGGGAGTGACGTGTTACAACTGCAAACGTCAAGGTCACATAAGCGCAGACTGTAGAACGAAATTTTGTTCGGTTTACAACACAGCATCACATTCTTATAGTCAATGTTACGCGCGTAAGACACAACAATATCCTAGAAATACACAGTCAATTCCACAGTCAGTTCCATATGGAAATAAAAAGAAAAATCCTCATTTTAACAATAAGAAGAAACAACAAAATGTCAATGCAGTTCAGAGTCCGAAACAAACAAACACTTCTTCAAATATCGCTGAGCCTGGGCCGTCAAACCAGACCTCGCAAAGTCAGCCTAATTTTCAGAATGTGCAGAGCAAAGCAAATACCACATAGTTAACTCTAGAGGGGAAGAGAGTGATGTTGGGTCAAGGTCATTTATGTCAACATCAATAGTATTGAATAATCAATTTAATGTTTTATCAGATAATTGTGAGACAATAGATTTTCCTATGAAACACACGGCCGAATTAAGTAAAACAGTGCATGCTCCCGTAGATTTGCAACGAATTCATACAATAATAAGCCAAAATGAGTTACGGCCAACCTTATATGCTGTAAATTTAGAACACAAATCCTTTACATTATTTTTTGACTCTGGTAGTCCACGTAATATTATGGATTTGAAGACGCATCATTTGTTGTTTTCGAACTTTCCGATTGAAAAATCAGGAATTAGACTTTCAGGTATAGGAAATAATGAATTAAACGTCATAGGCATAACTCATATTCAGTTCAGGGTCGGTAATCGCACGTTTGCCGATACATTTGTTGTTGTGAAAAACATTAATATGTATCCAGCTGTAATTATAGGATACCCATCTATGGGAAATCAAAACATTATCTTAGCTCCTGCCAAGCACGGCGTGTATATCAAAGGGAAATTCTATAAGTCTTCTAATACTTTAAAGTCAGTTTTGGATAAAAAGGAGACGACAAATGTAACCGTAACGTACGTTGAAGAACCAATAACTTGTCTCACTAATAAAGAAATAATATACGCGACCCAGCAGAATTCTCGTTCACCCGTAATATCATCTTGCACGCAATATATCGAACCAAACACACCTTCGAATTTAATAGTGCAAATAAAGAAAACACTACCGGGATCTGAAATATTAATCCTTTCCGATACTTTGAAAACTAACGGATTGTCTGTCACACAAGCTATTTATACAGTAGGCTCACATCAGCAATGTAATATCGAAGTCTGTAATCATTTAAATAACACTTTAGTAATTCACAAAAATCAACATATCTTGGATGTAGAAGTTTATAAACATCGTATTCTTACCGTTGCTGAAATCAATCACTCTCAATCAGTTGCGGATGAATCCCTTTTACGATCTATTAAAAATAAAATCAGTAAGGACATTCAAGACGAAGAAATTCAGCAGAAAATTTTTGAACTTTTAACTAAATATACAGATGTCTTTTCCACTACGGATGGATCCTTAGGAAAAACAGATGTGATCAAGCATCAAATAAGGTTAAAAGACAAACAGAAAATTATATATGTACCCTCGTACAGACTCCCTATGAAATTCCAGAATGAAATAAATGATGAAGTAGGTAAAATGTTAGAGGAAGGAGTCATTAGAAAATCAAATAGCCCTTATAATTTTCCTTTAATAGTTGTACCGAAAAAAGATCGAACATGGCGTATCTGCGTCGACTTTCGTCGTCTAAACGAGGAAACGATCCCTGATCGATTCCCAGTGCCATGTACTGACGATATTTTGTCTTTGTTAGGTCAGAATAAATATTTTACCAGTTTGGACTTACTTAAAGGCTTTCACCAGATATCATTAGAAGAAGATAGTATCCCATACACAGCCTTCAGCACAGCCAGGGGACATTATGAATTTTTACGGATGCCTTTTGGTTTACGTTGTGCTCCTATAACATTTACAAGAATGATTAACATAGTGTTTGGAGACTTGTTAGGGGATATATTGCATGCCTATATGGATGATCTTGTAATCTTTTCCAACACCTTAGAAGAACATCTACGTAAGTTAGAACTAGTACTACAGAGATTAAGACAACATAACTTAAGGGTAAAGATTAGTAAGTGTGAATTTTTCAAAACAGAATTAATATATTTGGGTTTCATGGTGTCAAGCCAAGGTCTTAAAGTAGTCCATGATAAGGTGTCGGCTATACGTAATTTTCCCATACCTACTAATGTCAAGGGAATACAGCAATTTCTGGGTTGTAGTGGATATTACAGGCGTTTTATACGCAACTATTCAATAATAGCCGCTCCTTTAACTGATCTTACGAAGAAGGGCGTAGATTTCATATGGTCTGAGCAACATCAACAGGCGTTTAATACTTTGAAAGATGAACTGTGTAGTTCTCCTATCTTAAAATTTCCTGACTTCGGTAAGGAATTCTTCATTGCAACAGACGCCTCAGACTTAGGAGTAGGAGGGGTATTGCTTCAGCAATATGATAAACAGTTTTTCCCGATAGCTTTCTATTCTCGAAAATTGAGAACTTCCGAAAGTAAGTATGCAGTAATAGACAAGGAAGGACTAGCTATTGTTAATTCGCTAGTGCATTTTAAGTTCATAATTTACGGTTATCCCGTTAAGGTTCTTACTGACCATAAACCACCAACAGAGTTCTTTAAAGGCTTCAATCACAGCCCTAAACGAACTCGGTGGCATTTAATCATTCAAGATTTTGGCGCAAGAATCGGGTATTTACCTGGGAAAGCAAATATCATTGCGGATGCATTATCACGCAACCCCGTGTCATCTTGTACGGAGTCTTTAGCTGAATTAATAGATATATCAACATCCATGCCTATTGTAAAAACAATATCTGAACAAGAAGATTTAGGCTGGAGTGCTGAATTGTTACAGACTGAGCAAAGAAAAGATCAGAAAATAGAAACAATTATAAATGCTTTGAAAGGCAATCATAAAGAAAAGGAATATATAAAGTATAAGCAGCAGAATTATGTAATCAAAGATAATATTCTGTGTAGGACTGTGACAAGGAAAACCCGCAATACACCACATGTAACTAACGACCAGGTAGTAGTACCAATCTCACTTATTTCCACTGTCCTGAATTGGTTGCATTCAAATCCATTACATGGACACCCTGGGTTCTCATTAATGTCACAGAAAGCCAAATCATTGTTTTATTGGCATACAATGCTTACAGATATAAAAAGACACATAGCTAATTGTCGCACATGTCAGGAAAACAAAGGGCATACGAAAACACCTGTCAGCTTAGGAGCTTATCCTGTTCCCAATCAACCCTTTGAAAGAATACATTTAGATTTGTTAACAGGATTTTACGAGTCAGACAGAGGAAATAAGCACCTCTTAGTAATTATAGATGCTTTAACTCGATATACAGAACTAATAGCGCTTAAAACTAAAACTGCGATTGAATGCGCTAGGAAGTTTTACGAGTGTTACATTTGTAAACATGGAATTCCACACATGATAATCTCAGACTCGGGTGGTGAATTTAATAATCACTTTCTTACCTCATTGTGTGAATTCCTCAACATAAAGAAGATTAATACCATGATATATCACCCAGAGTCGAATGGGCTAGTGGAAAGAGCAAATAGGAAGATATTAAATATATTGAGGGTAACACTAGGGGGATCAGACCCCAACTGGGATATTGCAATACCGGCGGCACTGAGTACTCTGAATGTATAAATGCAAGTATAAGTCGATATGATATCCTTCGAAAGAATTTAGAAGAATCACAAATCATAATGAAAAGGAATCATGATAAAATAGCGAAACCAACTAAAACATATACCGTGGGTGATAACATCTATATTCAAATCAATGTCAGAAAAGGGCTCAACTATAAACTAACACCTAAGTTTGAAGGCCCATTTAACATTTTGGAAACATTAACGGCCAATAGGTTTAGAATTCAAAACGTAGCCCAACCCACGGATGAGAGAATAGTACCATTGTCTCACATAAGAAATTAAAAAGAAAAGAGAGGAAAAGAAGTGAGGAAAAATTTTATTTTGTGACTAAAAGTTTTCTTTTTAATACAGGAGTAATTACATATATTTTTTCTCGTTACAGGTTTCCAAGATGAATTTTTTGTTGTTGGGAGTGATATTGTTCGCTCAGACATTTTTTTCGTATGGGATGAGTTCTAAGACTAAGAATATATATTTTAAATATGGCAATATAGTTGAAAGACAAGAAGACATTTTTATTACATCAACCAACGTAATTGTCGAAGTGCATATGCAAGCAATTTTTCTTCAAGAGAATGATGTCACTAGCTTAAGAACCGCCATTTCAAGGTTTTCTGCATCATTGGATGAGTTGCATAGGAGACATTTTCATTTGACTACTAAGAGTTTGCTTGGATCAACATTAAAAGTTGCAGAGATGCTATCTGATGACTTGAAAAATAAGACTGGCGAGACAGGATCTTTGGCTTATGACCTTTTGATGTGGACTGTAGGACACGAACATAAAGAAAGACGGAATCCGTTCATTTATGCTGCATTAAGCATCTTTGGGTCTGTTGCAAGTTTAGGTTTAGGACTTTCCAATCGTCTTAAAATTAGTAATCAAAATAAGAAAATTGAGTTCTTGACTCATAAAGATGAATTGATTATGTCAGAACTAAGGAATCAGTTAGCTTCAATCAATCAAATTATGGATTTGTTAAATGAACATTCAGATAATATCGTTCAAATTATGGAAGTACAGGATTTGTTGGCAACATTAACGTATTATGATTCAAAGATAGATCACATACATAACAGAATTGCACATTTCATTGAGAAATCCAAGGATTATGTAGAAGCTATCACGTTAGCAACTAAAGGTGTATTGTCGCCCCATTTGTTGCCTATACGTTACTTAAAATTAGTTTTGGAGAACGGAAGGGATAAACTAGGCTATGTTCCTTTGTTAGACGAACATAGGTTAGAATTTTATTACAGCCTAATTACAGTAAACGTAGATAATAACAAGATTAGGATTACAATTCCCTTTGATTCTTCTGATGCCTGGCAATCTTACAGGATATCACCATTTCCGACTTTCATGACGAATCACTCAAATCCAGTAATATCCAGTTTGACAGGACACGTATTGATTTCCCCAGACAAGGAAACATATACGGTCATTAAAGACTTAAATCAATTAACTCACTGTTCAGACGCAATGGATAGAAAAATATGTACAGCTGACTCATTTGAATTCCGTAAAAACTTAATGGATTCATGCGAGTTAGGTATAGTGCTAGACGGTGCTCTCTCCCATACAAGTGAAAATTGTCTGGATAAGCTTTATCCCTTTGACAATAAAGAATTCAATTGCAGACTAAATAATGGCTCGTGGATACGATACGACAAGGACGGCTTCAATGTATCATGCCCTGACGGATCCACATCCTTCAACCACATCTTCGTCGCAGCAGATGGCTGTATCGGGACTTCCCTGAATTCCATGGTGACTGGCCTACGGACAATCATCAGAGAACGAGCTTACTTCGCGAACTTCACGTGGACCTCTACAATGCCCGCACTTCCTCTCCCCTACAACGGAAGTGTGGCAAAGCGGTTGATGAAACTTACCGAAAAGGACCACCTGTCACCGACTTATAAAGAGATTCTTCACCCCATAATACTGGCTAGTTTGTGTGTAACGGTGATAATTTTTATCGCCGTGAACATCCTTGTTTGGCGTAGGTTACGGCACAGCAAGCAGCTACAAAGGAACGAGTTGTATAGCCCTGACAATACCCCCTACCTGATCCAGTTCAAAGCAGTATGAGTGGCCACCTCATTCGCTAAGGGAGTAATTTGTCGGGAAGATGTTTGTATGAAAAGCTGATTAGTACGCTAGTAATATGTAATTAAAGAAATTCTCTACATTTGCATTGTTAAAAATACATTTAAAATAACATTTAAAAAAATAAATAGAATAAAAAGGATATAAATCATTTTTTTCTCTCGGCATCTAATAAAAGTATATAAGCCGGAATGTTAAAAAAAAAGAAAAGAGAAAAAAAAATAAAAAAATATAATAAAATATATAACAGAATCTATGGGCATCTAATAAAATATATCAGCCCTATATATAAATATATATATATATGTACGAAACCGTGGTACGTGTACGTACCAGGAATTCGTATTTGTGCACTAAAAATTGAGTATCTTGTTTCTGACAAAGGTAACAATTATTCTTTATCAAGTTACCGAATCATTTGTAAGTCAGAATTTATTTTGTTTTTTGGTACCATGTAATCATTTGCTAGCAATGTACCATATATATGATCTTGGTTTTATCATGCATTTTTCTTTTTGCTTTGGTAATATCTTTTTTGTATGCATTATTGTTATTATTTTTTTGATGTGCCTATTTGGACATTCGTCCTCAGTTGGTTATGGCTAATGTTAAACAAAGAATAATACGTGTGTCCAGTCACACCTAATAACCATGTTTCGGCTTGTTGTTAAATTTTTGTAAAAAAAAATTGAGATAGCTGGCCGAGCTAATGTAATAGTTAGAATAGTAATATTACATGTTTAAAACAAATGACGTAATATGTCATGTTGGTTGGAAGAGCTAACCGTGAGATTTGCTGTAGTCATTCAAATTGTAAGCAGGATGTATAATGCCAAATTGACATTCTTTCTTAACGTCAACACATTGTCTCCTCGTGTGAAAGTTTGTGACGTCACCGGATGCAGGTGTCTTCCGATTCCGTCACTTGGCTAAATTAAAGCAAGCATACGATATTTGTGATATCGGTAATTTATTCAGTTCATATCTAAACTTCACCAGAATTGGTCATGTGGACCAACACAGCTTCCTCCAGTGATGGAGATGTTTAACTCTATTGTTTATTGAGAATAAAACTTAAAAACCATTAAGATGTATTCAGTAAACCATTTAAATACATCTGAAACAACTCATACTCAAATGTGTGCTTAAGACAGTAGCACACCAATATATATATATATATATATATATATATATATATGTATATATTTATATATATATGTATATATGTATATACATACATATATATACATATATATACATGTATATATGTTTATATATATATATATATATATATATATATATATATAAATATATTTATATATATATATATATATATATATATATATATATAAATATATTTATATACATATATATATATATGTGTGTGTGTGTGTACTTACTTTAATTTTTGCATTTATACTGTATGTGAGTATATATTCATATATAGATATATAGATATATTTACATTTATATATGTGTATGTATCTCTCTCTCTCTCTCTCTCTCTCTCTCTCTCTCTCTCTCTCTCTCTCTCTCTCTCTCTCTCTCTCTCTCTCTCTATATATATATATATATATATATGTATATATATGTATATATACATATATATATATATATATATATATATATATATATATATATATATATATATATATATATATATATATATATACACCCATATATATACATGTATGTATATATATATATATATATATATATATATATATATATATATATATATATATATGGATGTATATATATACACCGTATATTAGATTGATGTTCACAGGGAAAAAAATCAGCATGTGGAAAAGTATCAGCTTGTCGAATGATAGATAAAAAAGAACACATCTTGTTTAAGGAAGATATTTCCTTTATTGATCAGAAAAAACAATAATGAATAATCAAAAGTTTTAAGCGCTCTGAAGCCTCTCATATTCTCTTCAGTTCCTAGTGTTCAAGAATGTTAATTGCATTCAGACCGGAGAACCAATAAGGAACTTTAGCAATAGCGTCACGCGATTCCTAATTTGGTTGACACCCAGAGTTTCAGATGCTGTTTGCGCTAAACCAATTTGTTAACCACGAGGTAATGGTATATTTCAGTTCGTATTGATTTCCTGAATGACAGTGCTTAGCCTGAAAGTATAGGGTCCTATTAATGTTTTTCTTTTCTTTTCTTTTTTTTAACTCAATCCTTTTTTTTATGAAGCATGATATTTTACATAGTATCCAGCTTGTGGTGATATGAAAGTATAGCAGAGGGCGTAACTGATGGATTTTTTTAGCCAGTTTATTGTATATAAACCGGGATTCGTTACTCTTCTAGAGATATGAATGGTATATATATATATATATATATATATATATATATATATATATATATATATATATATATATATATATATATATAAACAGATTTAAACAAAAGCTGTTCAGGTGGATTCAGGAGATTGTCGGAAGAGGCTGCAGACGGAAAGACATTCATTCTGAAAGGATAATCTAGGGATCACCATACACCATTTTTGCTGCTCTGACTTCCAGGGAATCCTTTGGACTGTTCCATTATCCCACGAGGTCCCAGGGAGGCTGAGTAAACTAATTTGAGTAATTGCAGTGGGACATCAAAGCTGCTTTGAGGGTTCGATGAAAATGTTCAACCATTCCCTTTGCTGCAGGTTGTAGGTGGTTGTAGGTGACGCCCAGGAAATTCGCTAAAGATGTCTGCAAGTATTATGATCAGGAACACCAAATCTCACTATCCACCTTGAGAGTAAGGTAAATATATACGATGCTGACATTGCACTTTGCATGTCAATGGTTTCAGACCATCCAATGAAGCTGTCAATGATGATAAACAGGTCAAAGTATCATTGTAATGTGGGGACAGGACCTATTACGTCAATATTAATGTGGGAAAAACGATGCTGAGGTTGAGGAAAGGTTACCACTCCTAAAACTGGTTGTCAATGTACTTTTGAAGTTTGGGAAAAGTACTGGATCTGACAAAATTCTTAGCATCATTAGTAATGCCGTGCCATATGAACTCAATCTTCAGTAGTTGTGTAGTAGATTGGTGCGAGATATGTGAGAGCCCATGGATCCCATGGATGAAATCAAACATATGTTAGTGCATGGAGTCAGGTATCCAAGTTGTGGTCTACCAGTACTCATATCAGAGAAGACGGTGTCATAGGATCGTTGAGAGTGACGTCTTCCCTTAACATGGAAGTGAAGGAGGTCCTACATGCTTGGTATACTGGATCTTTTCCTTATTCTTCTATCTAGGCATTGTAATGCAACGCCAGCTACTCTGTTTCTTGACATGGCATCGACAAGGGGACAAATTTTCCTAGCAACATGTTGAAGGATGTAGTTGTATTCAGCGATGACGGAGAGATGTTGCCGTTAACCAGCATACCAGGCATGATAGTGTCAAGTGAAGGCATGCACCAAAGGCAAGTAGTCCATGCAAAGGATGAAAGACATACCTTCTAAGAAGTGGCAAAAGTGACAGAAAGACAAATGCAACGCCATCAATTATAGGTTGATGGAAGAGTGGCCAGATTATGCTTTGGAAATTTTTTTACTGAAGAAGGCTATTGGGTGGGGCAAGCCATTGACCACCTGCTTAAGTGCTGTAACAATATTGATGACGCTGGCTTCGGTGGACAAAAGGAAAGGGGTAGGTGGCACAAGAAAGATGAGAGCAGCACTGTACGATAGGGCATTCTTTGCCTTGCAAAAGTCATTTTCTTGAAGTGGATCCCACTTCATCTCTTTTTGTTTGGGCAGGAGAGAGGCGTAGAAGGGAGCAAGAATGGCAGTGATGGCTGCCAAGAACTGGTGATGATAGTTTATTCTGCCCAAGAATTCTTATAGTGCTTTGGCAGTCATGGGCTTGGGAAGGTTCTGTACAACTGATTCCTTCTAAGGGAGCAGGCGTATGCCTTCAAGAGTGATGAGGTGCCCTTACAATGATACTTCATTGGCACCTAAGGTACACTTGTCATACCGGAATACAAGGCCATTCTGTATAGGCAGTTGAGAAGGATGCATGGTGACGGAGGCGTTCCTCCTTGGAGGATAACAAAAGTATGTAGTAAACGAAACATTTGCAGAAAGGGAGGTCCATTAATATAACACTGTACGATAGGGCATTCTTTGCCTTGCAAAAGTCATTTTCCTGAAGTGGATCCCACTTCATCTCTTTTGGTTTGGGCAGGAGAGAGGCGTAGAGGGGAGCAAGAATGGCAGCGATGGCTGCCAAGAACCGGTGATGATAGTTTATTCTGCCCAAGAATTCTTATAGTGCTTTGGCAGTCATGGGCTTGGGAAGGCTCTGTACAACTGATTCCTTCTAAGGGAGCAGGCGTATGCATTCAAGAGTGATGAGGTGCCCTTACAATGATACTTCATTGGCACCTAAGGTACACTTGTCATACCGGAATACAAGGCCATTCTGTGTAGGCAGTTGAGAAGGATGCATGGTGACGGAGGCCTTTCCTCCTTGGAGGAGAACAAAAGTATGTAGTAAACGAAACATTTGCAGAAAGTGAGGTCCATTAATATAACATACATGAGGCATAGGAAAGTGGCCCATGCATTTCCAAAGAGAAAATCAGAGTGATAGAATATGTAAGTACCGAAGGAGGTGGTGCTGGTGGTCTTGGTGATGTCTTCTGGGTTTATGGGCACCAAATAATACCCCTTCAAAAGGATAAGAGTAGAGGCCATCTTTGCTCTGTGCAAGTAAGATTGATTGATTTTAGGTTGTCTGGCCTCCTGGCATCTAAATTCATTGACACCAATATTATTTATGTTACATAAAGAATGAAAGAACTTTCAATTAAAATCCTAAAAGAGAAGATATCATTTTAAAAGTTCAATAGCTTCCAGAAGATCTAATTCTGAATTAAAGCTAAAAATAACACTAACATGGTAGGACATTATTTCCAAGAATCTCACCTCAATCCGCAAACAGATATCTATTTCTCTCGTTACTATAAATGGGGCATTCGATCAATTAATACCTTACTATTATGGCTACCAAAGAGTCGTCGCAATATAGCTGGTATTTGACAGTAAGCAGATATTCATTTGTCAACTGAGTGTGACCAATGTGGAGACGTCAAAGTGTAGTCTCCTACTTTTGGGGTATAATGTTATATTTCCAAAGGGATATAATATTCGTTATTTGTTGCATCTTATTTACAGCTAAACTATCCAAATGCTGTTGCTAATTATTAGAAATCGAATTTTTAACATTGGGTAAACAAACATCACAATGAATAGGATACCTTCATCGCAACTCAGCTGCAGCATTAAATTTGCCTTCTCATTTCCACACTCACATATGTGTGCCGGATCCCAGAAAAAGTGAACTGTTATACCTACCAGTCCAATAATAAGAATACCTTCTAAAATCTTTTGAAGTAAAGGGTTACTGGAATTAAAAACTTCTAAATCTTGAACACTCCTTGCATCAATAAAAAAGGAAAAATTTCTCTACACCTCCAACGCTATTTTTTCAATAGTAGTCAGTGTGCCATATAGTTTGGCAGTAAATATGAAAGCTGTTACAGGAAGTGCACCTCTATAATTAAAAGCATTACAATATACTCCAAATCAAAAGCTAGCATCGGATTTGCAGCCATAAGTACATATAAAAGTTGATTCCTTATGTTCTTCACCATGTTTCATAGAAAGACACTTGTCTTTTAAGTTAGTCACCTTCTTTTTGACTCCAATAAACTATTTACAAAAAGATATCTCTGGTAATTTCCATGGAGGTGTTAATGATACCATAAATGGAAACTCCTTCGTTCTAACTATATCAAGACTGTGTATCAATTGTTTCACCCGGCAAAAATAAAGTTGAGGGGATTTTGGGTGTAACTCAAAGTATGTGGAGTTCTTTACAAAGTATGCAGTCTGATAGGCAAAGGAATTAGGAAGTCTTTGCAACCTAAATCAATACTGAAGAATAGAAGACATCCGGTAAAGATCTAAAGGCTGCTCTCGAGCGCCAACAAGGTGGCATGCAAAGGGCAAGGTTCTAAAGACTCCAGTGGCCAATCTGATACTAGTACGGTGTATAGAATCTATAACCTTTAGTCGACTTGGGGTTAGCTGAGGAATATATCTAGCTCCAATAGCTAATTTTTTTTTCAATTAAGGCCTTGTATAATTTTAGAGTAGTTATACGGTCTGCCCCCTCCCCCCAACCAATGATGTATTGGACAAACTTTTAAAAGATTGAGAGCCTCAAGACCCCTTACTTCTAAAGCTTTCAAGTCAATCCTAAAATTCGAACTTCACTTACGCATTAGATACGTTGGCCTTTGATGTACATATTCGGATGGGAATGGATTCCCCGAATACGACTGAAGTGAACAACAACAGTTTTGCTTGTCGAAAACTTAAATACATTCATATCAGACAATTGAATTCGTTTTTCAAATGAGAGTTTTAATTTTATCACAAGCATTGCCATTCTAGCCGCAGAAAATTATATAGAAAGATAATCTACAAATAATGGTGAGAGAATATCTTGACGATTGAAAGAAGATATCCCACCTATGGATAATGCAAATAGGATTACACTCAGCAAACTACCTTGAGGAACTCCCTCTTCCTGACATTTCTTCTCTGACAGAGTTTCTGATACATATACGTTATCAGTTTCACTTACTCTAACTTAAAAAAAAATCTATGTGAAACTAATGCTTGAATGAACAATGGAAGCTATCCTCACAATCTTGAATCATCAATGGTTTTAAGCACACAATATCTCCATGTAGTATCATATGCCGTTTCGAGGTAAAAAAAAAATAATTTGGTGCAGTTTGAAAGCAAAGGCTTCACAAAAAAGTCGTATCACACATCAGTCACTGAATGCATTTTTATAAATCCAAACTGGATAGGTGTTAAAATACCTCTTCTCTACAGGTACCACAACATGTCAATAAAATTAGTCGATGATTTCCTGCTAGAGACTTATCCTTACCAGGTTTTTGAAAAGATATAATTGCTAGTTCCTGAACATTTGGATAACTCTGAACATGCTATATTCAGTTAATAAAGAATAAAAATAAATAACTTCAGATTAACATGTAAGTGTTTAATCATTGTATATGGAATTCCACTGACACCAGTGGCTGAATCATTGCAATTAGTAAGTGCGGAATCAGATTCCTTACCAGTAAAACGATTATTATAGGATTCCTCCTGTTCTGCTGCTTGATATACTGGAGAGATGATCAGCCAATGTATTGCTAACCTCTGTTGCTCCAGTCACATACTGACTATTTACCTTCAACACTGGTGGTGGGTTGGGGATGAATTTGCCTGTTATCTTTCTCACTTTCTTCCACACAGGAGATGGTGGTCTTCTACTTAATGAAGGAAACAAAAAAACATCCTAGACTAGCACATCACTTCTTTCTTGGCACGACTGAACTGTGCTCTTCATTTTTTATTTATTATCAAATTATCCTCTCTACGACATATATGCAATCTGGCCAAATATTTTCTTGTAGTTTTGAGAAGGGCAGTTAATTCTGTCTCGGATTGACTCCTGCTGCATGGAGAGTTCTATTTAGTAAGTCTATGGCATGATCAAACCTTTCAAACTTTTCTGATTTCCATTCAATTTTGCTTTGCTCATTAAATCTATCCCAGTCCGTCTTCTCAAAGTTGCACCATAGCGATCTCTGTAAAAGTTGACCATTGTGGGTGTTTATAATGATTGGTGCATGATCACTAGTATGCCACTCATCTAATGTTCTCCAATCAAAATCGAGAAGGCAGTTTGAGCTCCCAATTTATAGGTCAGTGCATGTAAAAAGTGTCTGCCTGAACATGAAAGTGTGTGGGCTCAACTTATGATATAATATTACCCACTGTGTGTGCCAAGACATCACTCCATAAATATAGTGTATTATAAAAATCTCCCAGTAACAGAAAAGGTTGAGGGAGGTGTTGATTCACCTCTAATAAATTATCCTATGAGATATTATCATTTGGAGGCAAGCAAAGAGAGCGGATTGTGTATGTTCTCTCTTTATTTATCTGTACAATCACTGCCAGCAGAGGGGTACAGATAGACGAAGATATTTGGGGATCATCTCGACAAACGTATATAAGACTTCCGCCATAGCTAATTTATCATACGGTTTGATTTGTCTACACTTTCCAGATAAAATCAATTATTTGGTTTTCCTTGTACTTTGGGCTTAAATAACCATATAATTGGCAATGATAACCTTGTAATAGTGTAGGGATGTATGGTTTCACCATCAAGGATACCAAACTAGCTTCAGTAACATTAGGTAGTCTACATTGATCAAATGTTAAAACCAAAGAAACGAGAGGAACACGTTGTTCTCGAAATATCTTTCTCATTCTAACCAATTGTAATACTCCTTGACATTTTAGTTCATCCTCCATTTAGTATTTCTTAAGCATATCTCACACCCCTAATCTGGTTAAAAATAGGGTGCAAAATGCATTTGGTAGTATAACCATCAAGTGTTGAAAGTGACTTCAATCTTTCGCTTTGTATCGGGAATAGTTTCTCAATCAAGAGATTTTTTTCCCTGTGGGAGAATTTTTGGCTGCCCTCTGTATATATTAACTATTCCCACATTAGCTTTAAAAACATCCATATGTCCATGTCTACATTTGCAAATTTAAAAATGATATATTTTTTCTGATTCATAATTTCATATTGACCAGGTAATACTTTTGTTTTTCTATATTTTTCTGTCCTGTCATCATTTCTCTTTCTCTCTCTCTCTCTCTCTCTCTTTCTCTCTCTCTCTCTCTCTCTCTCTCTCTCTCTCTCTCTCTCTCTCTCTCTCTCTCTCTCTCTCTCTCTCTTTTCTCTAGTGTCTTACTATAATCCTTCTTTAAATGACTTGAATAAAGTCCTAATGTTGTAATATTAGAGCCTGAGTTGGAGTAGTCTATACCACCTGTCATCAGAGTATATTAGTCCTCCTATCCCATGTGACTCAACATAAGAAGAGGTTCCAGCGGAGATCAGTCCTCGATTAGGGAGGAGCTGCCTCTTTTAAGGTAGGGGTACACTGGTCAATGGGGATAGTTACTCCTCCCACAGACGACTCCAATGCCAGGCATCACCCAGTACTCAGAAATATGGGATGACTTAAAACCGGATCACTGGTACCCGACTCTTAGCCGAGTGAATCTGCACTCTATTGGATCAACCAGAGGGTGATGTCTAAATTTTGAATATATACAGAAAATGGTCAATGTTCTAATAATGGTTCTCAATGAAATTCAAATGGAGCAAGAAGAGAAAACCTGTAATAAAAAATAAGGCTTATAGATGCCCAGTGTTAGTCTGGTTTCTCAGAAATAGCCTTAGTGGTATGGTTGAAACTTTAAAGGTGGAAAATCCCCCAACCTCCATTCTCCAGCTCATCATTGAAATTCGCAAGACCCTCTCTGTCATCGAAGTGCTTGATAATCAGAAAGTGCAAATATGAGGTAATGTTGGTAATGTAGAGGATGGAGTGAGGATCCGGTTCTTTCTGCATGTTCAGATGACTGTAATATCCACAAGAGCACAGGGAGACATTCTTCCTCAGGACAATGTGTAAGGGCGATACACAAGGGCTTGAGGCCTTTTGGAAAAGGCTCATTTCATCAATTTAGTCAAACGTTTGTTTAGCAGTTGCCAAACAACCAAGGCCAGATGCCTTAATCTGGCAAACACTGAGGGCTCTTTTGTCTTCATATTGTGATAGATACCATGCATGGCGACAACTTTGGCAGTTTGATGATGTTCAGGATGGAAAACTTCAGGATATGGCATGAGAAGATGGTCGTAGGCCTCCATGGTGTGCTTATGGTGAGTGCTAGGTTATAGGGGGGCAGGTTGAAGAAATGTCGAAAAATATGAGTCTGCAACTGCAATTGTCTAGGCCACACCTTAACTAGCAGGTGGAAATGGGCAAAGAAAATCCGCACCAAGTAGTGCCAGTGTTATTTTGGTAACGAGGAATTGCCAATGGTATTTGACGCTCCGTTAGCAGATACCAAGAGGATGTCATCTGGCGTGGAATGACTACATGTTGTCCTAGAGAGTGACTTTGGTAGAAGGAAATGGCAAGCACCATTATTTACAAAATGCCACATACCCATATCAGCCTCATGTAAACAGAAAAGATTAGTGACGGGAGGCCATAGCTACAAGCGATAGCCTACTTATGGGTTTCTTGGCCTTTGAGAACTCTCTGAACATTTTATTCACAACAGTGCAGAATCTATTGGAATAAAACCATCTGAAGCAGGTTATAACCAAATGATACTCTTCATTTTGCTGAGGGGGAGAGAAGCCTTTATTCCCACAATGGCTGCTGATAGAGCCGAGCAAGGTTAGCAATATGGGGAATTGGCACTGGTGAGTATTGCTCCAAGATGTACTTTTCAAAGGCATCATATTCTATTGGGGTGGCTCCTTGATCACACAGCCTATTGGAGATTTCTGAGAAGTGTCTTCGGGGATCACCGTGAAGAAATAGTCTAATTTGTTACTAGAGCAAGTAAACGCTCTTGATGCAAAACTGAATTTTGGCCTGCTGAAACCAGGTGAATGCTTCTCCGCCAGTGAAGGTGGCTGATTCATTGAGGCGGCACATGTCGAAGTCAGGTTCGGTGGTCGGCATCGTAGAAAGGATAAGGCAAATGCGTGTGCAAAAATGGCAGTGTGGAGTAGTTACTCCAGTGGTCAATAATATGGTAACGTTACTGATAGCTTCTAAAAGACAGGTGAGAGAAATGCAAGAAATGATTATCAAGCAGATGACAAGGTTATATACAATCAGTTGATAGCAAGAATGTAACAAAAACTCAAACAATCTGAAATATTCGATGTCCAGCTTAAACAAATTTTTCTAATAATGGTGTGGAGAGAGCGAGAGATAAGTAAATACCATATGAATTACATTCTATGAGTGTGTATGAAACACGTGTGGTACAATTCTAACAACATAAAGGAAAAAAATTCCAATCTGCAGTTCCTACAATAAGAATGACAGATAATAGATAGACATTAGGAATAAAAGAAGGGGTCCCTCGAGACTGGTAACGAAGAAGGGGAAGGAAGAGAAGACAATGGAATGACGAGTTAAGAAAATGCGCAGGTATGATCTGGCACAGAAATACCATAATAAGATGCTAGAGGAAGTATATGTCTGAGTGCTTTGTCCTGCAATGGACTAGCTGTAGTTGATGATAGTGAAAGGGTTTGCTTATAGCCTTGACCAGCAGTTATAATAGTGTTGAGCATTCCGATGAAAATCTCCCACGATCAATAGTCCGCACTGCCTACCTTGGTGATGAAAACTGGCCAAACTCCGGACATGGATTGAAATGTCAGATTTTTCTTTTCTTTAGCTATTATTAACTTTACTAGCCAAGCTACAACCTTAGTTGGAAAAGCGAGATGCTATTAGCCCAAGGGCTCAAACAGGGAAAAATAGCCCGATGAGGAAAGGAAATAAGAAAATAAATAAATGAGAACAAATTAAAAATAAATCATTCAAAAAATACTAACAGCGTCAAAAGAGTTATGTCATATATAAACTATAAAAAGACTCATGTCTGCCTGTTCAACATAACAACTTTTGCTGCAACTTTGAACTTTTGAATTTCTACTGATTCAACTACCCGATTAGGAAGATCATTCCACAACTTGGCCACAGCTGGAATAAAACTTCTGGAATACTGTGTAGTATTGACTAGAACAAGCTTCAGTTGATATTTTAGTTGTATATTGGATATATTAAAAAACTACATAATTTCCTTATTTCCTTCAGTGTTATTTTTTTTTCTTGCACTTGGGATAAAATTCGCCAAGTAAACATTGCGTCCATCTAGCAAATGCAGTAAGAAGCATCTGCTTTTGAATGACGTCACATCCCATCTCGCTTCCACAATGAAACCAATCATGTTTCTCGCTGCCCGAAATCCATCTTTGCTGTGGGCAATTTCTGTGAGGAATTGGAAAGGATAAATGCTATTCGATTTTTTTTATAGTGAAGATGGTGGCCATATACATTTTCGGTTACGGTGGTACTAGTTAAATAAAAAATTATTGATGATTTGTACATTGAAAGAAAAATTTTAATCAGATTGACAAAGAACTTTTAAAAAGAATGTTGGCAATAAAGTATATGTGGTCTACAAGGTGACTAAACACATTTACAGTGAAATTAGAAAATAAGTATTGAGAGAGAGAGAGAGAGAGAGAGAGAGAGAGAGAGAGAGAGAGAGAGAGAGAGAGAGAGAGAGAGAGAGAGATGGTGTATGTGTGTGTGTGTGTGTGTGTGTGTGTAAACCGTGTATATATTTGTGGAGAATCAATAATTCGGTTTTATCTGAGATTGTTCTTGCTGTGTTTTACGATACTAAACCTTAATTGGTTATATCAGATATATCAAAAATTTTCATTGTAAATCCTAAATAGTTGGATAATTCTTGAAAAGAAAGATTTATTAGGTGAGGTAAACATGAAACTTCCTTGTTCGGGGATTAGATAGAGAGAAATGCAGAGATGGGAAGACAGCAAGAAAGGCAGAACAAATTTTCGGAAACGAGTAAAAGGTCCCCAGACCGTGAAAGGAAACTATTCGTAGAATGTGGTCCAACCATCTCGTTAAAAAACTTTAACAATAAGATGATACCCAACGACCAGCAAACGGCTATCACAAGGTTATTTGGGAGCTCTGTACCAGACATAACCCAGATATTTCAAGGATTTTTTAAACTCATTCCTTTGCAGAAGCAATATAGAGCTATATCAACGAAAAATATTCATAACTAATTTCCGATTCATTTAAATTCCATTTAAAAGGTTTTTCTTGCACTATCAAACTCGAGAGTAGAGTCTTGTTAAATTTTCATAGAAGTATTATGATCTATGGGATTGAGGTTGGCATTTCAAATTCGTTATGTACTATACATATATGTATAGATATATTATATATGGAAACGTACATATACATCGTTTTTACACACACACACACACACATATATATATATATATATTTTTATATATATATATATATATATATATATATATATATATATATATATATATATATACATATATATATATATATATATATATATATATATACATATATATGATATACATAAATGTAAATATAAATGTACATATATATATATGTATATATATATATATATATATATATATATATATTTACACATACAGTATGTATGTATTTAGGCTATATATATAATATATTTACAAATATATATATATATATATATATATATATATAT
>NC_090750.1:46722834-46725334 GCF_036898095.1 Palaemon carinicauda | reverse complement strand
GGAGCATATATATTAAAAGTTTGAATCTTAAAGGTTGACACTTTACATATGACACTTATTACAGAACCATTTACATCGGTATTGAATTTTAAACGTCCACATTAGATTTGTTGTTGATGATTTTAAGAGTAATTTTTCAGAATATCACAACACTTTTCTAAATATTCGAATTTACTTTGAACTTTAATATTATGCTCCTGAATAAAAATTATGTCAACTCTATGCAAAAAAAAAAAATCATATTAATTAACATTATTTGCTTATTTATAATATTCAATCAATTTACATCAATTTTGGCAACATTCAATATTGACGAAATAGATTTTGATTTATTCTAGAAAGAGAATATAGACATAATAGTACTCAATAATACTTTTGCTTCCTAGAATGATTGCTATGTAGTAGGTTGGCCAGGCCACCAGCCACCCGTTGAGATACTACCGCTAGAAAATTATGGGGTCCTTTGACTGGCCAGACACTACTATATTGGATCCTTTTCTCTGGTTACAGTTCACTTTCCATTTGCCTACACATACACCGAATAGTCTGGCATATTCTTTACAGATTCTCCTATGTCCTCATACACCTGACAACACTGAGATTACCAAACAATTCTTCTTCATCCAAGGGGTTAATTTCTACACTGTAATTGTTCAGTGGCTACTTTTCTGTTGGTAAGGGTATAAGAGACTCTTTAGCTATGGTAAGCAGCATTCCTAGGAGAGGGACACTGCAAAATCAAACCATTGTTCTCTATTCTTGGGTAGTGCCATAACCTCTGTACCATGGTCTTGCACTATCTTGGGTTAGAGTTCTCTTGCTTGAGGGTACTCTCGGGCACACTATTCTATCTAATTTCTCTTCCTCGTGTTTTGTTAAAGTTTTTATAGTTTATATAGGAGATATCTATTTTAATATTATTCTTAAAGTATTTATTTCTTCCTTGTTTTCTTTCCTCACTGGCTATTTTCCCTCTTGGAGCCCTTGGGCTTGCTTATAGCATTCTGCTTTTAAAACTAGGGTTGTAGCTTAGCAATTAATAATAATAATAATAATAATAATAATAATAATAATAATAATAATAATAATAAACATATCATCCGAAGAGTCCTTTGATCAAAAACATCAACCGCCATGGCCAAAGTTTCGTCCTTTTCCGTGTCCAAAATTTTATCCTTTTTCCGTTTGATTCGTAGTTCTTTGCCGTCATCCTTTTTTGTATGCTAAGTCCCACTTTTCTTTCCAATATTGGGCCCAACCTGAGTTAGATTTGATTCTATTCAAACGATTTTATTTTCTTCGCTTACAATTTCACTGTTCACTTCACCAATTTCTCCTCCCTTTTGAGTATTTTGATCTACGCTAACAATTGCATAATTTTCCTCAGTCTCTTTCCCGTATAAGTATTTTCTACCTTTTTTCCTAAGTTTGTTTAACTAACCAGATTTTCCTCATCTATTTCATGATGAACCATTACTTTTACCGCTGAAGTTTTCATTTGACAGGTTCCCTCTTCATGTGACCTAATAATTCCTTGATCTAGGTAAGATTATTCTATGTCAGTGTCCTCTTTTTCACTAACAGACAGTTCCTTATTTGGTTTTCTTTACTCACTTCTGCAACTTGAATGACCGGCCAGTTAACCACATGATCTTTCCCCCCTCCTTTTCAAGCATCTCTTACAATATCTGTATGCACTGCGATAATTTTTTCTTCCTTCTCTGATCATTCTTTTCATTTTCTCCCATTATTGGGGTTGATTTCGGGGTAATCTTCTAGACTTAACACTTCTCTTCGCATCGCCTACTCACAATCCTTTATCATGTGTCCCTTTGATCCACATCCATAGCATGTACTTAGTTGTCCATTATAAATAAAGGAAATATTATAACCATTGGTTATGGCAGATAGAACTTTTTCCTTTCAACGCATAGTAGCCCTTTTTAAAGGGCCATATGAAAACCTGTTACTTCTAATATTCTCAACTTTTCCATATCTAGATAAAATGGAAGTTAAACCATCATCTGGCTTTTCGAAAGGTGCATTTCCTATTGACACATAATTTTAACCATTCCATACTTGCCTATAGAAAATTCTTTATCTTCATAATTATCCATAAGGTTGTTAAATACACAGGGTATCACTTTAAGTAATAATATATTCCTATTAACGGTTTGAACACCTATCATCACTTCCAGCAAGAGCTTCACGCTCTTAAAGAGGGCATCTCTCACTATTTACACAGTTGGATACACAGCAAATTGTAATCCAAACGGGTCATACTTCCTTAAAGGAACTGCCGAATATCCCCTTTTCTAAAGTTATTTTTCCTCTCAATAGATGACGGTAGTGTCACCCTATTCCCACCAGGTTACCCGTGGCCAACTTCTTCAAGGCCTACAATACCTATACGTTTCAAACAGAAAAAAAAAAAAACGCAAACAAAACACCAAACTGTAACGTCACTTGATTCATAGAAAATTAACTAGTTACCCACTAC
>NC_090750.1:46692834-46720334 GCF_036898095.1 Palaemon carinicauda | reverse complement strand
ATATATATATATATATATATGTGTGTGTGTGTGTGTTTTCAAAAAGGCCCATAAAAGAAACACAGGAAATATAAATAAATAACTATATTTCGGCCAATAAACATTGACCCTCTTCAAGATGTAAAGTAAAAATGAGTAATGCATTGGAGAGCGACAGTTTATGTAGGAAAGCAAAAGGGTGTGTTCAATTGTTCTACAGTTGTTATAATTGCTGGAAGGATTAGCCAAATTTAATTACATCCAGGTGCGTCTTCTTATTGTTGAGCCGCTCGGAGGATGTCTTGACCTCTGATGCATATCTGGTGGTCGGTCTCCGTGGATTATCTTCTTAATGATAGGGTTGAGAAGAGTATTGTACACTGTGTCAGCTTTTCATTGGCCGCCAGATAGGTTCATTGTGTTTGATTGATTTATGATGGCTGATTCCAGGATTTTCCTTTTGTACGGACAGGTACTCTTAAAAAGCAGACGACTCACTCCAGTTAATCTGGTGCCTTAAATCTCTAAGGTGAACGAAAATCCCCGAGTTCTCATAGCCATGCCTAACAGATCTTTTGTGTTCGGATAATCTTTGAGATAGCGAACGGCCCGTTTGCCCAACGTAGACTTTTTCACAATCCCCACATGGTACTTTATAAACGCCGGATTCTTGTATTTTGATAAACATTAATAAGGGCGCTTCCTATGGTCTTGAGATATGAAAAAACAAAGGGGTCCTCAGTTTTGATATTATTTGTTATATTTTTAATACCTTCTATATATGGGAGTTTTATCCTATTTTTAAAATCTCTTTGGTTAGTAACATCATGATCTTTATAATATATCGTGTTGGCTTTGTTAATGGCCTTTTCTATGACGTACAGTCAAATTCAGTAGTCCTGTTGTCTCCGGTCCCCCGCTGTTACCCCCAATATCTATAGATTCCAAAACTCCAGATGTAGAAAAGTATGGTAGTTAGGAAGGAGGACCACGGGCAACGGGGGGCGGATGTGGATTACGGGCTAGGGGAGGAAACCAAAAAGGGGCAGGACGAAGGGCAGGGGAAGTACTATTTGTTATAGCTGTATGGTGTGATGGCCAGGGAAACACAAAATTATGTGTATGAATGTAAATTCAATATAATATCACACGATCCGATCCTAGTTTTATGATCATAATAATTCTAACTTATACTTGCTGTGTTTTTTACTATACCCTTCTCGCGAACAACTTGTTGACAAAAAATATTATGTCTAGACTGAAAAATCTATTTGTAAACACCAGCTAGGAGTCCCCCCCCACCTCTCTCTCTCTCTCTCTCTCTCTCTCTCTCTCTCTCTCTCTCTCTCTCTCTCTCTCTCTCTCTCCTATATATATATATATATATATATATATATATATATATATATATATATATATACATATATATATATATATATATATATATATATATATATGTATATGTGTGTGTAATAATATATACATTATATACATATATATATATATATATATATATATATATATATATATATATATACATACATATATATATATGTGTGTGTGCGTGGGCGTGTGCGTGTTTGTGTATCGAAAGAATGTGATTCTAAAGGCGGGAAGGAGGAATTTTGTTTGAAAGTAATTCACTATCAATTGATCAGTATCATAATATTTTCGGCAATGATTCCAAATTATAATTACGTTGTATAGACCCACTTGCTGTTATTCGATATAACATTCTAACAGAAAATTTATTGGCTAAAATAATGAACTTTTGTATAGTTTGGAAAATATTTCTGGTATTTAGTGTGTCCTTTTTGTGAATTACTATAATTAGTATAGTTTGTCCAAGCTGTAAGTATAGATAATTCATGAAGATGTTTTGTGTAAAGTTCAACGAGTTTTACTTATATGAAATTTCACCAATCTATAATGATATCAATTGTTAGGCCATTGTGACCTGTTGGTTTGCCTCTTTCCCTGCTTTTTAATGCTTTTGTACCAACCGTGTGTCACACGATCGTACATAGTTCATTTTGTGCTTGTATCTTCGCTCTCCCCTCGCACTATTAAGAACCTGAAATAACATGTCTGTTTTCTCCTCTGTAACAGTGTCGACTTTTGAACATGAAAATTCTTGTTGCTTTGAGATTTTGGGTGCTACTATAGCGTGAGGTCTACCGCCATATGTCGCCTACCCAGGTGGAGGGTGAGGTCTACCGCGTGACCAGCGTCCCAGAGCCCCGCACCTAACCATCGAACATGTGAACTGCCCAAATCCATCAAAAACGTGACCTGTCCACGTGACCTGCCCATATTAAAGGAAGCAAATGAAGCTCCTAAATCAGGTTTTCCCTCGGCCTAAAAGAGATATCATCGATTGAGGGTACTAAAAATGTTGCTGAAGGCGTTTTATAGAAGAGTCATTCTGACAGAAGAAACAGCACTCACCTTTTTAAGAGAGCACAATCTCTTCGATACCGTTCAAGAAGCAGATCCATGCCATGAATGTGGTTCTGTTATGCAGGAAAAAAGAAAGCGTAACAGGGGGGGAGAATTCAAGCCTGTGTTACGCTGCCCTCGAAAGGGCTATCAAACTACACGGTCTGTTCGTACAGGAAATCAATTTTACCATTATACGGACATGAACAACAAATTGCACTGCAACCTAAGCCTGTGTGAAATATTAGAATTAATATTTCTCTTTGTATTGGATATACCAATGTCCACAGTAACGACTCTCACAGGAAAATCTGCTAATACTGTAACTGACTGGTTCAACATGTGCCGAGAGGTGTTGGTCGTCAGCTGTTCCAGTCTCATCTTGATCATTTTTGCAGGAAGGTGATGAGAAAAAAATCCAATGATCTATTTGTGTCATTCTTAGAAGATGTATGAAGTGTGTATCGCTAGAATGGAAATATATGATAACCTGTTTGATGTACGAAGAGTGTATCGCTAGAATTAATGTATGGATATATATGATAACATGTTTATTTTGTTCTTTATTCCTTTTTTTAATGTAATTAGAAATCCAATTATCTATTTAAGTCATTTCTAAGATATGTTTACATTAAGTGTTTATTGCTTAAACAAATGTATGAAATGTGTTTTATCTATGAGGGACAAATAATCAGCAGTAGACCTCACGCTATAGTACTAACGGGAGGTAGATCTCACGCTATAGTGTGGTAGACCTCACGCTATAGTAGCACCAGATTTTGTATATAAAGGAGAGTGTTCTAAAATAAACTCACTCAGTTGTTTTCAACTTGCCTTTGAGTCACAAACTTCTCTCGGCCGTCACATTGGTGACCCCGGAAATCGACTCGCTCCCACCGCCTTCCACCCCCACCCCCCTTGCCCCTCCATCGTTGGTACTATGACGAACCCTACAGAAGTTGGCGCGCTGCGGCTGCCCCATTGAAACTTTCACCGTTCGCCAGCGGAGAGGCGTTTGCTTGGTTTCAGCGCGCAGAAGTCCAGTTTCGCATCAAGGGAGTGACTCGCTCAACCACCAAAGCAGATTATGTTCTCGCTGCGATACCCGAGGACACCTTCCCGGAAATATCCGACTGGCTTTGTGAACAAGGAGACACCCCAATAGCGTATGACGCCCTCAAAACATACCTTCTGTAGCAGTACTCGCCGTCACCAGCCGCCCGTATAGCAACGCTTTTTCAGCTCTCTCAACAAACATTGGGGGACCAAAGGGCTTCGCTCAACCTCGGTAAAATGACCAGTATCACTCGCCTGCAACCTGCCGCACACGGCTCGCCTCGTGAGGTGAGCCTACTTCGTGCCCTTATGGACGGCCACTTCATGACCTTCAAAACCTCCATCAACGTCTCCACTCATGACGAAGAGGACACCTATTCAACTTCAACCGAAGCTGACGTGATTGCCGTAGAACACACATGCCTATGGATGCCGTAGGACATACACGCCTTTGAATGCCGTACGCCTATGAATGCCGTAGGACACACTCATCTATAAATGCCGTACGCCTATGAATGCCGTAGGACACACTCGCCTATGAATGCCGTAGGACACACACGCCTATGAATGCCGTAGGACACACTCGCCTACCCCGTGACGAGCCGGAGCGGCAACAAAGCCACCCATCATCCACCACTCGCTCGCACCTCAACCAACAACTTCTACAGCCACTCACTGCCGCTAATCGGCGCAGTTTTTACTACTACCTCTCCAGATTCAGGGCACCTATTTAACATGTTCAGTATGTCATTTTTAGAGCGGGAGCCATGTACCAACCGTGTGTCACACGATCGTACATGGTTCATTTTGTACTTGTATCTTCGCTCTCCCCTCGCACTATTAAGAACCTGAAATAACATGTCTGTTTTCTCCTCTGTAACAGTGTCGACTTTTGAACATGAAAATTCTTGTTGCTTTGAGATTTTGTATATAAAGGAGAGTGTTCTACAATAAACTCACTCAGTTGTTTTCAACTTGCCTTTGAGTCACAACCTTCTCCCTCCTTCGTCACACTTTCTTTACCTCAAAGAAAGCATATCTTAGTGTTCTGTTCCAAGTCTTCTTTTCGTATGTGTATTTGTTTTTGTTTTTGTGTGCGTGCGCGTGTGTGCATGAACTTGGGAGAAGAATAAGGAATTTGATATATTTCCTTAGTTAAAAAAGTGTGACTTTTATGGAATAATAAACCACTCACATAGAAATAAAAAAGGCCAATGCCATTACTAAAATCCTCTTATAATTTAATGATTTGCTTGTCAGTGCTTTGTGTACTTTTCATCTCCGAGGGAAGCCCAGAGGATTTGTCATCATCTAGGGAAAGGACTTTAATAACCTAAATGTTATAAAAATAACAATATGGTTTGTGGAATGATGGTCCGGGATCTAAAAACTCCATTTCGAAACGAAATTACATTTGTAGTGTAACCCTTTGATTTTCTTTTATTGTTAATAAATTAATGAAAAAGGTTTCACAAATTAATTTTATAAACTTAATTACAATCTACTTGCCAAATTGATAACTGACGTCATGAGATCATTATCGTGAACTATAGTTAACTTGTCTAACTACTTTTTTTTCCCCAGTAATCAATGAAAAGTATGAACTTCCTAAATATTTATAACATTCTCGTACTTGTTTTATACCGGTGAATATTTATGGTTCTCTTATTGGAATCTCTGGTGTGGTTTTTATTACTATTCAGATACATCAACAGGCCCTCTGCCCTTTCTTATTTTACGGAAGTAAATGGAGATGAATTGAATACACTTGATTAAACGAAATATGTTATAAATAATATATTACCTTTTTGGGCTCGACCCATGTTGTCCTGATGGAAGTTCTTCTAGGCAGCTTTATACGTGGGATATTTCTGCGAATGATATACCAGAAAAATTTACCTGTAGAGGTTTCACGGGGTTACTACCCCCGGAGCGAATATCTCGATAGGTATGCTGTATGTGATAAGGACGTGTTTAAATACAACCACGGATTTCCTTTCCGAATAGAGTTAACCTTGTGTAGAAGGATATGGGATAGAACTGGATATGTGGGGGAGCCATTACTACACCTGTACCACTGTGTAAGAGCGTCGAAGTCGACATTGTCGTCGAAGACGTCGAAGTCGTCAAAGTCTTCAATGTAGAAGTCATTTGTTGTGGTTGTTGTCGCCATCGTCGAAGGGATACATAGAGGAGTCAAGATATTATAAACGGGATCAAATGTAACATCTGATACATAGCCTAAAAATGTGTCATTAACTTTTGGTCATCGTCTCAAATAATAAAATTCTAAGTTTCTGTATTCAAATTGGTTTGAAACAAACAATTACAGAAGACGGTTATCTGCACTCTATTTGTTGGAAAAAAAGTCATATATCATGCCAAATCCGTATTAATTAATCTCTCTCTCTCTCTCTCTCTCTCTCTCTCTCTCTCTCTCTCTCTCTCTCTCTCTCTCTCTCTCTCTCTCTCTCTCTCTCATATATATATATATATATATATATATATATATATATATATATATATAATATATATATATATATACATACATATATATATATATATATATATATATATATATATACATATATATATATATATATATATATATATATATATATATATATATATATATATATACACACACACACACATCACAGTAAAACAACCCTTTTAATAATACTCACTTTTAAAACCTAATGACGCTGTGTTCAGTTCAGTTAATATTATGTAAACCACCCAAAATTTGCAGTTTCATACGATACTTAACATAAACATTGCAATGCTCATCCATTTTGGACTGCAAGTTGTCAACTACTTTATCTGGTTAATTTTAGCATTTTATAGCTACTAATTTCTAACTTTTTGGTTTTGGCAGTTTCAAAAACTTATGTGGCCTCCTGTACAGGGGAAGACATTCTTCTGTACGATGTCCTTATTAGCTCATTCATCTTACAATTAATTATTCCTTTGTAGTAAATGTTTACTTTTGTTACACTGATTATGTTGTGCTGTTCCACTCCCATACAAAGTGTGAAGGGTATTCTTGATTTCGTGATTGACCTGTCTGTTAGGCTACCCGTTGTTTACAAGGACCTTTGTTGTAGGGTCCAGTTCCTCTGGGGTAACCTCTCAGGAGGAGCCATGAAGATAGGTGTCTTCATGAAGGCTTTGACGGTGAAAGCCTTGTACCTGTCAGAGTTAAGACAAAGTCAAAGACTGCGTTGGTTTGTTGTAAATGGACGTAAGAAGCCAAGTGTAGGTGGTTATGAACATGATATCCAGGAGATGAAGTCGTCCAGAGAAAAATTCTGGGAGCTGCACTCCTTAAATATGCAATGGAATTCCTTAAATTCTCTAGAAGGAGTGGCCTTAATGAAGGTGGCATCAATGTATACCACTTATACGTCAGGTCAGTGTGTACGTGAGAAAACTCTTACTTCTACTTCACCCGTGTAGATGATCGTGGAAGAAACTCTTAATGGTGATCCTGCAGTGATACCATCCTTTTGAATATATATATGTATGGCCTCGGTAGGTCGTGAACGGCGACTTCTTTGAATATATCTCCAGGAGCGTACATATCCTATATTCTAGGACAATGAGGGACAATGTAGCTAGATCTTAGTAGACAGGATCCATCATTAAGGCGATTACCATATCGAAATTGATAATGGAAAACAGAGACCTAAGGTCCAATGATGTGTGGAGAGTAAAGTCAGTCAAGTATTTTCTCTAGCTGGTACGTTGAGACAGGGCATGGTTGATTTTAGGTCCAAGTGGGTTCTCAGTCTTGTGGATATTGAGGTTACAATATATATAGTTGAAACCGTAACTACCTGTAATAGTCGGCATATGAGTGATATTTGTGGCCGAATTATCAGCCTTAATTTTCCTGTGAGACCCCTTTTTTATATATTCAATAGGATTTCAGGTAAGTCACTCAATTTTCATTGAGTCCGCGAGGATACCATCTAGTTTATTGTGGTTTTGGTCGGTGTTGATAAGTACACACGCGGCAGTCATTTCAGTTTGACGTACTGTGACGTTTTCATTCGGCTTTAACTCCTTAGCAGCGTTTTCTTCATTTCACAAGTGAAGATTCGGCAGTCTTTGAGGGCTTTCGCGTGTAGCATTGGTTGATTGTTATCAGCGGTCTAGAAGGCGCCTTTATATTTGTGGGTGTGGATAGTATCACAATTAATATCATTACTTCTACCAAATTTTCAGCATTAATGAATAATTATCGATAAATAAAGAAGAAACAACTAGGTATTTGGAAAGCCCTTTAATCTCTGTAGAGTTAACGTATTATTCTAAAAATATCTTATTCAACCATAGAGGAAATTATCTTCTGGGTCTCCTTCTTCGGTGGAATTACTACCAATTAAATAGTTCATACTGGAACTTAGTAAACTTTAATGTAAAAGTTCTAACGTAATTCCCTTTATCTAAAACTCAATCAAGAAAAAGCTCCATGTTTAAATCATTATTATTAGCATCTACTGAGTGGTATTTAAAAATATAGATATATTGATACATATAAAGATACATAAATATTAGAAACAGAATGATATGAGGGAAAGGGTAACAACATTACTATACTGATTCCAGGGGAAATAAGTTCTGAATTGGAAAATCTCAATGAATAAGAAAGAAACTTTTCTAAAAGATTAAGAAAAAAGTTTTTTTTGTCACTTCTATTTTAAACAGCGTAGTAATTTATTTGCATTTATCTACCATATACAAATCCACTAAGAATAAAAATATATATATTCACATCTCGGATTGTGAATCCCTCACATTATAATGTAGATGAAAAGGGCTAAAATCTAATGAGATTCTTTATATTTACTTACAACATATTTCAGGAAATAAACCTTGAAGTAAATAAAATCATAGCCGTATAATCAGTTAAAACTACAGATTCACAATTTCAGTAGCTGAAAAGCAAATAGAATGCTAGGCGAAAGCTCTGTTCATCATGGTGAGAGAGAGGACCAGTGGGAACTTCGAAAGTGAATGTTAGGAAAATGGAAAGTAATCGTATCCAAATGCTGTGAAAATTTATGATAATGTTAGTCTTGGCTATCATTAGAGACATGGAATCGATAGAACTCAGCGGAAAAGAGAGTCAAATGAATGGCAGAGGGGAATAAAAGGTTCCAGTCCTAATGACCATGGTGGGCTAAGCCTTTTAATGCTGGATTTTCTATTTCCATTTATAACAAGTAGAAATATTTATTTTTTTCATATGAGGAAAAAAATGATATAGATTTTCTCCAATAATTATTGCTTATTTCCTGTTATTTCAGTAATCACGATAAGAAGAAACATGTAAAGACAGGCGATTTTTTTTTCTTTTTTTTTGCAGAGAAAAAGATAGGTTGAGAAAGCAAGATGGATAGTAATAGCTTAACAACGTCTAGTATCTAAATCGTTTATAAATGTTTCCAGTAGATGAGTAAGTATTAAGCTCTAATATAAGAAACTACAGAATATTGTGGTTTATAATTTATAGGCTTTTAAAATCACTTATAACGCCTCTTTGGATTCTAGGTTGCCCAGGGCACCAGCCACACGTTGAAATACTACAGCTAGAGTGTTATTAGGTCCTTTAAATGACCAGATAGTTCAACTCTCTGGTTACGGCCACTTTTTTATTTGCCTACTGCACATGTGCACTGAAAAAAAAAACTGCCTTATTGGTTACAAATTCTCATTTTTCCTTATACACCTAAGAACACTAAGTAAACAGAACTATTCATCACTCAAGTGGTTGAATACTGTAGTAGTTCAGGGGCTATTATACCCTTGGTATTGGCAAGAGATAATTTAAATCAGATAATAAGATCATCTGGGAGAAGGGCACTCCAAAATCAAATAATTGTTCTCTAGTATTTTGTAGTGCCATAGTGTCTGTACCATGGACTTCCACTATCAAGAGTTAAAATTCTAGCGCTTGAATACCCTCAGGCACACTAATCTATTTGTTTTCTCTTCCTCTTGGTTATATTTCCTAAACGGCGTGTTAGGAGGGCTTAATAGAGGGGTAATAGATCTCTAGTGGTTTACTAGAAGGCTGCCCTTTTCCTAATTCCTTCAACTTCTTCTATGGTAATAATTTTCAAAACCACTGAAAAACTTTCTTACCTTCAATTGTCTTGGCTAAAAGGGAGAGTACCAAGGCTTCAATGGTTTACCTACTCATTCTGTCCAAGATAATCAAAGGAAAATTTTGTAATTTAGTATATTCACACATGAACCAGGGAACTTTCAAGCGTAAATATTTAATATTGCCATTTTTGTAAATCTGTAACCCTGCTGTTGGCTGATTTGTAATTAAGTATGTTGGGAGATTTCATCTGAAATTTTACAACTTCACCAAGTAGCATCCTTGAGTGACTGATTGATTGATTAAGAGTTGTCTAGCATACTGATAGTAAACCTCCTTAAATGTACATAAACTTTAAAAAATGTATATTTAAACAACCTTCATCTCTCTCTCTCTCTCTCTCTCTCTCTCTCTCTCTCTCTCTCTCTCTCTCTCTCTCTCTCTCGGGGATAAAAGTGTTCGTTTTCAGAGGAAAAGTAGGTAAGAATGGAACCGTACATAACCTAAATGAAAAGTTCTAAGTTATTATCTTTCATTGGATTTTTTTTTTTAGGGTATTACTTCATAAAGACTAGGATATGGGAATAGGTAAAGTTTATACAAACACACATACACACACACACCTATATATATATATATATATATATATATATATATATATATATATATATATATCATACATTGCAAGAATATCAAAGTATTTCTACAGTAATATTATTCAACAAAATATATCCGTAATATATGGCATTCAAAAATAATTTCTTGATTCTGACTCTTGTTGAATAACTTATTTCTAATACACTCATGGCTCAAAAATTCACATTTTATCTCTGTATTCAATATCCATACGTTTCTAATATTTTCTTTTCAAATCACTCTATCGTTACCGATACAGATGGCGATTTATTAGTGTTCTAATATAAAAATGATCAAACTTTATCAGTACAGAAATAAGCCTCTTGTGTCTTTAGTTAGAACCCATCGTATGCCTCCCTCTCTCTCTCTCTCTCTCTCTCTCTCTCTCTCTCTCTCTCTCTCTCTCTCTGTCTGTCTGTCTCTAGCAGACGCCAATCATGAATTTTAAAAGTTTGATTATCGCATATGAGAAGCAGAGGGAAGGGACATGACGATGTTATAGACACCGACCATAACATATGACCTGCGCCCAGCCCTAGCCAGCCTCTCCACCTAAGCTAACACCCGTGGTGGATAGGAAATGGATGCTGACTAACTTATTTAGCAGGCTGACTTACAGGCTCACTTCACAGCTCCTATCCCTGGTTTATGCAGATGTTTTGGTTATAAATGACAATGAAAACTTTCCCAAGCTGAGAGTTAGGCTAAGATATCAAAACACCACCCGTGATTCATGGATGCTATCCACACCGTCCACTAGTTCAGTTATTTCATTAAACATACATAAGCACAGCGTTTCTTCCTTCTTGCTTCCTTTGCAACAGGCGTAAATTGTATATCATGATTTCTAGGGTAACCATCGAAGGAATAGTGAGAGAGAGAAAATGAAAAGTGTACTAGAAAGCTAAACAAATTTCCTTTATAGCTAGATGAATGGAAAACACGCCAAGTGCATCATTGGACCGAGTTTGATTTTCTTTTCTTATAATTTTATTTTCGCCTTTTTTAAAGAGAATAAAAATTTGTTTGAAAAATGCCCATTTGATAGTGCTATTTTGAAGTATTTAATTTATCTTCCTTGGAGTGCCTTGAAACATTACATACAGAATTACTCTCTATCTCTCTCTCTCTCTCTCTCTCTCTCTCTCTCTCTCTCTCTCTCTCTCTCTCTCTCTCTCTCTGAGTGTTTCTGTATGCCGGTGAGTGAGTACACTTGTGTGTCCCGATAAATATCCTGATTTAACGCGGATAACAAAAGGCTATCGAGTGCAATATAGCTACAAGTTTTCGTGAATAGTCGGTGATTAGTTTGAGGTCAGAAAGGTGGGATAAAACGTCGGCATAGGATAGTTATCTTGTGAATTACTAAAAATCTGATCAAGATGGTGCTCTATAATACAGGCAAAGCTTGGAGGGACATTGCTGCAATCAGGAAAAGTAAATTCTGTGAGTTGGCGAAACAAGAACTCGACCGTCTGATAACAGAGGTCGCTAGTAACTCCAACCAGTGTGACGGAAAAATATTCGCAGACATATTGAAACAATATGATCCAACAAACTTGAGCAAATCTGCGGAAAACATCAGCAAAATAATAGAAGAAGTTCCAGCGATTTTGTTAAAAAAAAACTGCACACACTATCCCGAAGCCGCTTACAATACTGCTAAGACAAAGTGTAGATGTGAGCGAGATATATGTTAAACATAAATTAGCTTATATAACCCCTATTTTCAAAAGTGTATCAAGACTAGAGGCAAGCAATTATAGACCTGTTAGTTTAACATCACATATTATGAAAGTGTATGAGAGGGTAATAAAAAAGAAAATAATGAATCATTTGTTTGAAAAAAAAATTTTTAATATAGGTCAACACGGTTTTGTGCCCGGATAAAGTACACAAACCCAACTGATAGCACACTATGAAAACATATACAAAAATATGATAAATGAAAAAGACACAGATGTGATCTATCTAGATTTTGCAAAAGCCTTTGACAAGGTAGACCATAATATATTAGAGAAAAAAATGAGAAAGCATACTATTGTGAGAAAGATAAGAAAATGGGTAAAAGAATTCCTGCAAAACAGAAAATGACGAGAATTCAGATGAAGATCAACTAATATCTGGCATGCCATAGGGTACGGTATTAGCTGCACTGCTGTTTGTTATTATGATCATAGACATAGACTGTGATGTTAGTAACTCAGTAGTAAGACGTTTCGCCGATGACACAAGAATAAGTAGAGAAATTACTTGTGATGAAGATAGGAACTCACTACAAAGAGATCTAAACAAAATATATGAATGGGTGGAAAGAAATAGGATGGTATTTAACTCCGATAAATTCAAATCAATAAATTATGGAAACAGAGAAAGAATGGTATATGCATACAAGGGACTTAATAACGAGACAATCACAAACAAGGAAGCAATTAAAGACCTTGGTGTAATGTTAAATAGGAATATGTTATGCAACGACCAAATAGCAACACTGTTGGCTAAATGTAAAGCAAAAATGGGAATGTTATTCAGACACTAAAACAAGAAAAGCTGAACACATGATTATGCTTTACAAAACTTATGTACGTAGTACACTCGAGTACTGCAATGTGATATGGTACCCACACTACCAAAAGGATATTGCGCAAATAGAGAGTGTACAAAGGTCCTATACTGCTAGAATAGAAGAAGTTAAGGACCTTGACTACTGGGAAAGACTGCAATTTTTAAAACTATACAGTCTAGAAACGAGAAGAGAACGGTACATGATAATACAAGCATGGAAGCAAATCGAAGGAATTACTGAAAACATCATGGAGCTAAAAATATCAGAAAGAGCAAGCCGAGGTAGATTAATAGTGCCAAAAAATATACCAGGAAAACTAAGGAAGGCACACAGGACATTAATCCACTACTCACCAGCATCGATAATGCAGCGATTATTTAATGCGCTGCCAGCTCATCTAAGAAACATATCAGAAGTGAGCGTAGATGTGTTTAAGAATAAGCTCGATAAATACCTAAGATGCATCCTAGACCATCAAAGACTGGAAGATGCAGAATACACCGGAAGATGCATTAGCAACTCTCTGGGGGATATACGAGGTGCCTCACACTGAGGAACCTAGGGGAACCCAAACATAGAATAAGGTAATGGGTAAGGCTCTCTCTCTCTCTCTCTCTCTCTCTCTCTCTCTCTCTCTCTCTCTCTCTCTCTCTCTCTCTCTCTCCTTAAACTATCCAACAGCTGAAATCCCACCCTAGATGGCTAAGTAATGTATCCTATATTCGCCGAATTTTTTAATTAAGTACCCAATTCTCCTACGCTTGATTACATTTACACAAACCTCTTAACTCTCTATATAAGAAAATACAAATACCTTTACTCTTTGATTGTATTATATCTAAAAAAAACATATGGAATAATTAGCAAAATACTGTTTCTTGATTTAAAGATATTCGGTTAAAATCTCACTTACTTTTCGCCATAGATTTCCTCTGCCAGTTATTCAAACTCTCAGTAAAAATATTAGAAATGCACGATTAAGAAGCCATGTCACACCTACAGTATATATATATATATATATATATATATATATATATATATATATATAATATATATATTATATATATATATATATATATATATATATATATATATATATATTCGTGAGGCCATTCTATTTCCTCCTTATTCTCTTATCTTTAAAACAATTTTTACTTCGAGAAATAGAATCTATTTACCAACTACATAATAGGTAACTATTGAACACACGCATAAAAGAGATGTTTTCTGAACCCCATTTACCACCAGTCCATCCATTTACTTGATCGATTTTGATAAGCAAATGTCGTTTAGTTCTATTAGAAAAGCTATTTTCTTTACCATTATTGAATAGCATTGTATAGAAATACTATGCGATTTTTATCACTCATTTTCTTATGTGAATCTGTTGTCGCCTTGCTCTAAGTCTTACTTTCTCATTTAATAGATGATTATTTCCTTTCTTTAGTTTCTCTAAAATTTTCGCCCAATTTCCAGATTTTTAGGTAATTTCTGAAAGATATCCTTGATCTTGTTTAAAAACGTTTCCTCCTATCTCTTGGATTGATTCAAATACTTTTTTTTTTCTTTTTAATTACTATTCACTTGTTCTTTATTTGCATCAATTTTATCATGTAGCCATGAGTATCTATTTTGTCCTGCTTAACTTAACTCATCTTATTTTCCTCTAACTGGAGGAGTGTTTATTTTCTTGATTATTTTTTCTTGATTTCCTAAGATCTATATATATATATATATATATATATACAATATATATATATATATATATATATATATATATATGTATGTATATGTATATGTATATATATATGCATATATATACACATATATATACATATATATGTTACACACACACACACACACACACACATATATATATATATATATATATATATATATATATATATATTTATATTTATATGTACATATATATATTTACATATGTATATAAGTATATATATATACATATGTAAATATATATATACACACACATATATATATATATATGTATATATTCATATATATATATATATGTATATATATATATATATATATGTATGTATACATATATACATATGTATATATAAATACATATATATATATATATATATATGTATATATATATGCATATATATACACATATATATACATATATATGTTACACACACACACACACATATATATATATGTATGTATACATATATACATATGTATATATAAATACATATATATATATATACATAAATATATATGTATATATTCATATATATATATATATATATATATATATATGTATATATACATATATGTATGTATACATATACAGTATATGTATATGTATATATATATATATATATATATATATATATATATATATATTATATGTATACACATATTTATGTAAATATATATGCATATATATATATATATATATATATATATATATATATTTATATAGGATATATATAATAAATCTTCAATAAAAACATTATGACCAGCAGGCTTATACCCCAAATCCCATCTATATTGTTATTGAGTATAAAGTATATAATCAACATCATAAGTGGTTTTTTTTTTGTGGGGCTTTTTCTTCAATTAAGCCTACTGGTATTTCATCATACTCAGGGTATACAATTTGTAATTTGTCACATAAAAATCGTTGCAAATATATTATTTGGTTTCTGCTACAATGTACTTTCAAATGCCATGATGTCCTAAACAAAGGAGTTTTCTTTAAAAAATTATCCGGTGGTCGGGGGGGGGGGGGGTTCTCAGATACTCAACGTCATAACCTTTCCAAATTTTAGCTCCCACAAGAAAAAAAAGCATTCCTACGCCTATGCTTAGCCACTAAGTAGCAAAACAAACACTCCCGCCTGTCTATGTAGGCCATATACAAAAATTCATACATTACCTTCACAACTCCCCACCCCTAACCCAGCATCCTTAACTAACAAGAACAGTGAGTCCGTATTTACGATTGAAAATTATTGTAGCATGAGTTTCCGTCTTTTCCACAATGTAGTAATTTGTTACCATTTGCCAATCTGAAAACTCTTGACTTTCAAAGACTTAAAATCCCCTTTTAATGGTGTATTGATATGACCTCATTTAGCTCGGGTTTTGAAATGACTGTCCTGCCTTTCATCTATCCCCCTATTAGTCGCTGTTTTCTTTTTAAGATATTGAAAAGAGCTAATTTGATGTCAACTGCGTATTTCCCTTGATGACTGTAATTAGTATTATCCTCCCAAAAACTGAGAAATAGACACAGGAGGGTGAGGTGTTGCACTCCAGAAGTAAGAACAAAATTTCACGCAATATTTTCAAGGTAGAGTTTTTACTCCATCATTTCCTTTATTTTATGTATTTTGTTTATTGACAATTTGAACTGTGTGGGAATTCGAGTCAATTGGCTAGCATACCTATGTTTGTAGTATTAAATTTTCTATGCTTACAATGAGGGAGAGAAATATTGAGATAAGGGTTTGTTAAAATTAGCATTAACAGAGGAGAATCAAGATTTGTATATTTACTATATGGTGTATGTTAAGCAATATTACTTTAGAAATTATAATCAAATCATAAATAGTGTAACAAATTGATCTATTTATGAACCATACAATTACATGCCTGAAGCTAATCAAATATGTGGTCGACCAGCTGTAACACTTCGATTATACAATAGATATTACTTCATGAATAACCTTTGACTACATTTACGGCGTTAGTGAGTTTTTGGTCCTTTCACTTTCATGATTTATTATTAACTTGCAACTCTATTAAGTTGTTCAGTTTATGGACATTTTTCAACACAGTTTCAAATTCATTGGTGTTTTCAGGTAAAAAGAAAAATATTCAAGATAAAAATTATTACAAAATCTTCTCAGTAGGATGGCGTGAAGGAAGGTTTCTGATATAAAAACTCAACATAGCCGATTCAGTATTTATAATGTCTGCAAGCAATTTTCATAAAAAAAAAAGATGTATCTTTCGCTAAAGAGGATTACGTATTTAAAAAATTCACTTGTGTTACCGACATTACATGACAATTTATTGCTTTTTATGAGTAACTTTTATTGGGCATGGGATAAGTGGCCGCAGTCTAAATAAACGTTGTCAGCTGGCCACGAGGTGATATCTATAACAATAAAAAATGAAAAAATAATCTTTTTCCTCACGAACTTTAAGTGTTGAAATATACCTAAAATTAGTTTAAAAATATTTAGAACTATTCTATGATAGTTACTATTTGAAAGGAGATCTATATAGAATTTGAGAACGCGTCGAATTATTTGATAATGGATATTACATTACATACTTATAAAAGTTAAGAGACTAGTTTGATTGCTTTATACTTATCTTATAGCATTTGCTTTGTTTTTTATGTATTATTCATGTGGTAACTGAGAAATAATATAAAGAATTATAGTTATATCCAGAAGTAAAATAAGTCTCCATAACATATATTGGAGAATATGTCTAACCCTTTTCATATATATTTACATAACTTTTATTTCCATGTATGGCTAGAATTTTGCGAAAACATTTAATCAAATGAAAAAAAATGAAAACTAAATTTCATCAAAACTTATTATTACAAAAAATATGCTAAAAGATGCAGCAATATAGTTGACGGTGGCTGATAAAATAATATATGGTTTTTACTGTCCCGTGGTGTTGATGCTCAAATTAGGAAAATATCATTCCGTGTTCTGTCATATTGTCATATCATGTATTTTAAACATAACCATGAGACATTGACAAAAAAAAAAAAAAAAGAAAAAAAAATAGAGCAATGCTATGATATGAATATATTGCCAATGGGTATAACAAAAGAATACGAAAATGCATGTATCACACAAATTAATGTTGCTCACTACAATTTTAGGGACTTGTATTCACTTGAAAAAAGGAGTTTCATAAAACATTACTGGCAGATACTCCTTTGCCACTCAAAGAAAAGGCAGTTATTTTTACAGTGTTTTCTTCTACCCAGTAGAAAGGGAAGTAACTCATCCAACGTGGTTGACTATATTTTCACGTAGTTTTCTTCAATATATATATATATGTGTATATATATATATATATATATATATATATATATATATATATATATATATATATATATAGATATATGCATATATATATGATATATATATATATATATATATATATATATATATATATATAATCTAACTGTGTATGTTTATGACAGTAACAATGGCTCCCCTCAATTGTAATAATACTTTAATCAATAACTTGACTATTAGGGAATGAATATGAGATTCCCTACATAATATAAAAGTAAAGTGTGCATGTGGATATACAGTATTCCATATGAATATATAAATATACAGCACATACTTAATGATAATTTATGTGCTCTCTGATACAGACTTCGCTGTTGTACTTTCTAATAACATTATAACTAAGTGAATGACATTCGCGATTCTCATCAGGACAAGCATCTGCTATTAACACTTGAATTATTCTAAAAATGACCAGTTTCATTTGGTTTTGTTTCAAGTACTCGGCCTAACATCCACTTATTACGGCGTATATTATAGTCTTTTATCAAAACAATATTCAAACTTACTACATTTCTTTGATGTTTAAACAATTTTGGACGTATTAGTATAGATTGTAAATATTGTACTCGCCTCCATTTTTCTTTAAAAACATGTCCTCTTTTTAAAAATTGCCTTGTGGAGGCAATACTACCTTAGACTTCAAATTAAGAAAATTATTAGGTGTCAAAGACTAGATATTTTGTGACCTGGGAAATGGGGTTTGGGGCCCGGCCCCAACCTATGTCTGTGACCTGGGAATGGGGGTCAGGGGTGCTTGCCCCCATCGCAAGGTCTGTAACCTGGGAACTACTAAATTAGATTTGGTGGGTTTGTTAGGTTCTGTCGCATTTTACAAATCTCGAAAGTGTTAAATAATCATTTTTATTTCCTGTTTTCACGCACACAAAGTCGTAGGCTGCCACCTGCGTCGGTCGAGAAGTGTGGGGGCGGCAGGTAGCAGGAGAATGGTTTATTTGTGGCGGTAATAAAGGTCAAATCTGTTGAAAACACATGATTTTCTTTAGGAAAATTTGTTTTTTCTCTTGAAAATGTAGTTTCGGGTTGTTTTATAAGTTCACCCTTATATGTTCCTCTCCCTAATCCTTTTGAAATAATAAATCTCAGGATGCTTGCAATCTTTTTCTTTCAGGTATATTACCTGAACATTTGACATTTCAAACTTTTTCCCCCTCGCATCTTTAAAGGTCCGTAATCATTTTTTCTTCCGATAGGATTTTCCAACCTTTTTTTGTACAAATCAGACATTAATAAGGATTTTTTTTTCTTCACTGTACAAAGTGGAAGAATTAATTTTTTGACAATTGTTAGTATTTTTCTTTTTTTGATTTTGTTATGTGCATTTTTAAATCCTAATTGTCTTTTGTCAATGAGATTTTTCTTTCGTAAATCATTCTCCACTTATTTATATCACTGAAATGTATGATAACAGATTTTTTTTTTTTTTTCAAGGCTGATCTTCAAGACACCGATGTATTAGAAAGGATCGAACCTTACGCGCTACCTTTTCATCTCTGTGGATAGGAAAGTGTGGTTCGTTAAGAGATAACCAAGAAGGGAAGCAAGGATTTTTAGTTTCTGGAATCGGTAAAATCGAATGTGGGAGTCTTACATAAATTGGTTTATTTTGTAAAAATTATTAATTGTCTTAACTAATTGAAATTTCAACGTAGACGTCATCAAGCTGTGTACTAGCCCCATTCCATAAATCATAACTTCTCAGGCATTGCTGCCGGAAGGATGAAAATATAAAAAAATTTCGGTAATAAAATTATGAATATTCTTTATCCATATGCATTTTTATATAACTTTATTGTTGTTGTCTTATATATATATATATATATATATATATATATACATATATATATATATATATATATATATATATATATATATCTATATCTATATATATATATATATATATATATATATATATATATATATATATATATATATATATGAAAATATCCCTCAAATATTTGCCAAATATCAGTTTTAACGTATATTTACTCAGAAACAATAATGTCTATGAAAAATGTATCTCATTAAAAATGAAGTAGCCTTTTCTACTTGAAATCAGAATATGTATAACAAGATGGGGGTTGGAGAAATCTCAAGGGAGGTATCTATGAAATACTCGTTATAGTCGTGTTCTGATAACTGGACCATTTTACAATTAATTACAAATTAGGCTTAGACACAACCGTTCACGCACTCACACATACACGGACACGCACATACATATATACTGTATATATATATATATATATATATATATATATATATATATATATATATATATATATATATACATATATATATATACATATATATATGTATATATATTAATCTATATATAAACATATATATATATATATATATAATATATATATATATATATATATATATATATTCATATACATATATATATATATATATATATATATATATATATATGTGTGTGTGTGTGTGTGTGTGTGTGTGTGCAAATTTTTGGGCATTATCTGTTAAACCTAATGTCCTTTCATGCATCTGCTAAATTTAGGTCCTTTAGTAGCTTTGAAACAACAAAATCATAAACATTTCAAATTTTCTTCACAATTTTCCTGATGAAAGCACTAAAATGGACTAATATTTTCGTAAAATGGTCCTCTAATCATTTGAAATTTTATGAAATTTATTATATTCCTAATGCTAGAGAAGAAAGTGTTTAGTGAAGGTCATCTGTGTGTTTAGTAATTCTATTGAAAGGAAACCGGGCAAATAGCTACCACGGGCTATATTTCTTAATCCACTTTGCAACAACTGAATGATCTTTTTGGGAATGTGTTCATCAGTAAAAATTTCATAAAAAGGACTCACAGTAGGAGAAATATTAAATAACTTGATGGTTTCTCTAGGTTCCTTCTCAACGGTTAAAATGTATTTTACTGTACTTAGAAATAGATTTGAATAAAAAAAAATAACTATTGAATTGAAACTAAAAAGCTACGTAAGAAAAAGAATAAATTATGCACAAATCAAACAAATCCCATAAATCTCTCAATCTCGAAAACGCAGTTCTCTTTAAAGCAGCCATCTGTTACCGTCGCATCCAAGTCCTATGCACATAGATTTAACGCTTCTTCCTTTTTTTAGTGTTTCCTCAATTTTGGTATGACTGTTTTTACGAGTATCTTGAGTTTTATTTTATTTATTGTTTGGGATAGTTTTGATAATTGAATTTCACCTTTCTTGGATTTCCCCCTAATATCAAATCTTTTCTTTATTTATTTATTTTCTTTATCTTTTTCTGATTTTAATACAACTTTTTTTTTAATTAATGTTAATTTATTCTTAACTTGCTTGCATTTCATCATATAGCTGGGAGAACCTATTTTGTATTGCTAAACTAAACTCATCAGATTGCTCTCATATATCCGAAGTATTTATTTTTTTCTTGAAATGAAATATTCTCTCTCTTATTCGTTACATCTAAACATTGTGCTTCTCAACATTTTAAGATCCCTTAACTTTAATTTTTTGACTCTGTTATATCATTAATTAAAATGACTTTATCACTGGGAATATTATTATTATTATTATTATTATTATTATTATTATTATTAATATTATTATTATTATTATCATTACTTGCTAAACAACAACCGTAGTTGGAAAAGCAGGATGCTATAAGCCCAGGGGCCCCAACAGGGAAAATAGCCCAGTGAGGAAAGGAAAAAGGAAAAATAAAATATATTAAGAATAGCAACAACATTAAAATAAATATTTCCTATATAAACTATAAAAACTTCAACAAAACAAGAAAGAGAGAAATTAGATAGAATAGCGTGCCCGAGTGTACCCTCCAGCAAGAGAACTCTAACCCAAGATAGTGCAAGACCATGGTACAGAGGCTATGGCACTACTCAAGACTAGAGAACAATGGTTTGATTTTGGAGTGTCCTTCTCCTAGAAGAGCTGCTTACCATTGCTAAAGAGTCTCTTCTACCCTTATCAAGAGGAAAGCAGCCACTGAACAATTACAGTGCAGTAGTTAACCGCTTGAGAGAAAAAGAATTGTTTGGTAATCTCAGTGTTGTCAAGTGTATGAGGAGAGAGGAGAATCTGGAAAGAATATACCAGACGATTCGGTGTATGTGTAGGCAAAGGGAAAATAAACCGTAACTAGAGATAAAGATCCAATGTAGTACTGTCTGGCCGGTCAATGGACCCCTTAACTCTCTAATGGTAATATCGCAACGGGTGGCTGGTGCCCTGGCCAACTTACTATATTCTATTTAATAACAAATAAATCCTAGTTCTTGCTCATCCAAAAGACACTGGAAAAAAGTTTTTTGGTTCAATAATTTTCGTGTTTTAAACATGAATACCTTAACGAAAAAATATTATTCATGATTTTTGCGTTGTAGGAATCGAGATCTATGGCTGCCACGGAAAAATTTGCAGTTATAAAACGCACTTTTTTCAATTCTGCTTAATCCTAAAACGTGTTTGAAACGATGGAGCCAACCCAAATCTTTTATGCAATATTGGGGATTATAATTGTGTTATTCATACAAAGGTACTTTCTCTCTCTCTCTCTCTCTCTCTCTCTCTCTCTCTCTCTCTCTCTCTCTCTCTCTCTCTCTCTCTCACTGATTGTTCCCTTAAATATTATATTAAGTATATTAACCATTTCGTTTTGCGTAGAAACATTTCGCAGCCACATCGAAAACTAAAAACGATAATACTTATAACAAACGTAATTATCAACGCTGCTATTATTATTATTATTATTATTATTATTATTAATATTATTATTATTATTATTAATATTATTATTATTATTATTTATATTATCATTATTATTATTAGTACTTGCTAAGCTACTACCCTAGATAGAAAAGCAGAATGATATAAGCTCAGGGCTCCAACAAGGAAAATAGCCCATTGAGGAAAGGAAACAAGGTAAAATTGAAATTTTGAGATGAGTGACAACATTAAAATGAATATCTCCTATATAAGATATAATAAAAACTTTAACAAAACAAGAGGATGAGATGGAAGACAAAACAGCGTGCCCGAATGTACCTTCAAGCAAGAGAACTCTAACCCAAGACAGTTGACGACCATGGTACAGAGGGTCTGGCACTACCCAAGACAAGATTTTTGAGAGTCCTGACCATAGCTAAAGAGACTCTTCTACCCTTAACAAGAGGAAAGTGGCTACTGAACAATTAAAGTGTAGTAACCCCTTAGGTGAAGAAGAATTGTTTGGTAATCTCAGTGTTATCAGATGCATGAGGATAGAGGAGAATAAGTAAAGAATAGGCCACACTATTCGTGTGTTTGTGTGTAGGCAAAGGTAAAATGAACCGTAACCAGACAGAAGGATCCAATGTAGTACTGTCTGGCCAGTCAAAATCCTTTAAAAACTATTATCCTGAAAAAAAGGTCTATGAAATATTGAGTATAGTACAATACTCCTAATTTCCAAACAGAAAGCTACTTCGTCTTATATCTAGTCGAATATTGAACCATTTGTGATCTGACATTTTCTACAGATTCAATCCTTCCTTTTATGAATTATATAGATATTCAAATTGACCACGCCATATGAACACCACTTGGAGAAATTAATGTGCTCTTGGCATCTAGTAAATCTATATAAAGCCATGTGGACTTTTAACAATTGGATATTAGTTTTAAAATTTGATATGGTCTAGCTAGAGTTCTTTTTTAAATCCATTGTTTTTTTAAATATCTTTAACTATTAACTCAACGATAAATGTTGAGGCACGGGAGATAAAACAGGTTGCCCTTAGTTATATAATTCCATTAGCAATACCTTCACATTGATTTTGGAATATAATTAAGTAGAAAAAAAAAAACATGGTAAATCAATTTATAAAGTAATTTTCGGTTGATGGGTATAGTAGTGCCGTTTGTTGGTGCTTCTCCCGACAATTGCCTGTACAAATTTTCTCTATCGTTGTATTCATTTACACTTTCTTATTTCAAATAAAGATCTAAACAAAACACCAGCCAACCATTGTTAAATATATCCGCAGAGTTTTTTCAAGGTTGTAATACATTTAAAAAAAAAAAATCTTATTATTCACAATAGAATTATTATCCAATTTTTTTCTTTTTTTTTCTATTGCATATACTTAATCGAAGACAGTAAAACTAATAGTATTTACCACCATTATTCTTAGGACTTGGTGAAATATGTTAAGAGCAGAAAATCAGCAAAGAAAAAGGTCTTTAAGTAAATGATAGAACTATATATGTGAAGTAAAAATAAAAATAGAATCGTAGGTATGCATGAAATATGTACCAACTCCAAATACATTTGGTTGTTTTTTTTGTTTTTTTTTCAGAAAAAAATACATTATCTTTTCCTGTCACCAACATCCAGATTGAAATATCAAAGTCTAAAGTCAGTACAAATGAAATCAATCCTGATAGTCTATACGTCAATCATGTTTCTGAGATCACGTAACAGGTCACAGGTTCTCCTGTCATTTGTAATTCTGACACATGGAATGCAATATTGTTTGCTGCGTTGTTCCACGCTACAACAGTGACTGATTATTTAACAGCACTTTTATTTATCTTTTTTTTTTTAGAACGCTTGTCAGTTTTATGTTTATTTACAAAAAAAAAAAAAATGCAATCTACAAAAGTATATTCTTATATTTTATTTCAAATCTCGTTCAAATGTTATAAGGATATTTATTTATCTATTTAGAAGTAATGGTTTTCATATACAGTATATGAATATTCTCTAGCGTGAAGATATGGCTTTCTTTTGGTGATATACGAGTTTTATTAACGCACCCCCACCCCACAAAAAATAAATATATAAAACTACTTTTGAAATTATTTTTCTGTTGATGATAGTAAACAACCAACAGTGATTGCTTCTTGCGTAACAAGAATATCTGTGAATTGATATGTTACATCACTATAATCATGAACATTTCAGTAATCAAAATAATAACAATATATATATATATATATATATATATATATATATATATATATATATATATATATATATATATATATATATATATATTAGAAAGAGCATCCACTTTTCTATTTCAAAGAATAGACAACTAATCAAAAATCGAATAATCATTGTGGGTGTAAATACTCACGAAATAGAGTACCCCAAATACTGAATTTGGGGACTTAGCCCAACTATCTGACGATAATAGGAATATTTTTTGAGATCCACCGTGTCAATAATTGTAGATTATTGATCAAAGTGTATTTAAATGCAAAGCAAATTTCAATATTGTCATTAATTGTATGAAACAATATTTTAATTTCTTTCCGTAACCTAAACACTGTGTACCTTCCAAAACGTGTTCATAAAGTATGCAAAGATTTATAAGCCCTTATACCACTCTCAAAATGTCCCGCAAAAGCTTTTCCAGCACCGCCCAATATTGTCTCCAACATCAACAGCACTTGTAACTACGTTCCCTAAACCAATCACTGAACGACCTTCGAAAGGATTCTCCAACACATCTTGAACACAAACCCGAAACAATGTTTCCAAACACCGCTTCCACCACAAACTCCACAACTCCCAACACCAGCAACAGCCCCTAAGACCACATTAAGAACACTATTGCATATATATATATATATATATATATATATATATATATGCTTTCTCTTAAACAAGGGGCATATTCACTTATTAGTTTGAACCGAAGCAGCCTGTCTATAGTGACCTGTCAAAATTTTCTTATTTTATACCCATTCTTCAGTTTTACGAGTATCATTGTATTGTGTGTATTTTAATTATATACAAACTTCTATTGGTGCTCTTTTCAACATGATACTTTGCGTTTTCAATAGGTTTTCATCTTTACTAAAACCTACGACTTCCCAAAATAAAACAATGAAATATTGATTTTATATCAAGTTCCTACCCTTTTATTGGAACTTCAAGTATTTAAAGATTTTCAAAACTGATTATTGTTGTATATAATATTTCTGGAATATACGGTTACGTAAAGAACTTGCAAGTCCTTTACTATTTTGAATAAATACTGTAGTAAACATTACTCACTTGTTTTACATGTTGGCTTTTTATATTGTCACGGTCAATTCTTTTTTTTTTCTTGAGGCATATATTCTTACACTTTTCTTAGCAAGGCAAAATGGGAAAAAACTGCTCTCATGGTTTCCATACATCATAATTACTATAATGTATAGCGCCATGAAATTCATGATAGTATCCTGCATTGATATATCAAAAAGTAAGAAAGAGAAAGAAAAAAAGTCGTTTCTAATTTAAACTGTTACAGAAAAAGAAGATTTGTTTAGTAAAGCCTGTCAATGATTCTCTTAGTACAAACGTATTCATCTAATATATTTACAATATCATTAATAGAGGAGTTGAAAGGCAATCTACATAACTTATGTGCTAAATCAGGAAATTACGACAAAGAAAACATAATCAGTTTATAATATACGTAAATCCTAATTGACCTTTCAAAGGCCTAACAGAAAGAATGACGTTCTCCTGCCAGAGATAATATATGGACAAGAAGACTTATCATCACATATTAATTTGCATAATCCTAGATTTTTTATCATATTTGTTGCCATTTTCTTTTTCTATATGAAAATTAAAGTAATTTTTCGATAACTATAACGAGTATTGATGAGCCTTGCCAGTTACAAAGATGACAGATAATTTGACGAAGTAGATTGAACGTTCCTAAAAATACTTTTTGCAACTATACATTAGAAATAACATTGTTTACGACCATAACATGGAAAGTCACTTAATATATAAACTCTACACCTAACAAAGAGCTTTTTTTTAAAATAGATATTACCTAACTATGATTGCATTACTCCTGTTGAACTGATTGGAAAGCCATCATTATTAATTACACTATAATAAACAGATAAAATCATTAACTAATAAACAAAGAAACAAAACTACTTCATCAGAAAGTATATGAATCTCCTCCATGAATAATCTACCAAAGGAAACGTACCAAATCTTTTCCCATGCAAATAGCAGACAACCCAGCCCATTCTCCTCTCTTCCCGATACCTTTGTGTTAACGATGAAGGAATAAAAAAAAAGAAAAAAACACTTGCGTCCCAAAGGCAGAAATATGTTGAGGCTAACGTCTGGGTCTTGAATCCCAGGAAATCCTGAAAACGAGGTGTTTGAAGTCCTACGTAACTAGAACAAAAAGTAACTTCTAGTCTCATTTCATTAGTTTTGATATTTAAGTAATGAAAAAGCCAGTGTCAACTTCTCTAACTTTACTCCATAAAGAGAGCCAACAATATTTGGCTAATATATTAGAACACATTATATTTTCTTAGTTTTTAGAGGCCTTTCTATTAGGAATGTTAAACGGTAATCTAATAGATAGAATATCTATATATATCTATATCTATATATATATTATATCTATATCAATATATATATATATACACATATATAAACACATATATATGTATATATATACATATACAAATACAGTATATATAAATATAAATAAATATATATACATATATATATATATATATATACATATACAAATACAGTATATATAAATACATACATATATACATATATATATATATA
>NC_090750.1:46687834-46690334 GCF_036898095.1 Palaemon carinicauda | reverse complement strand
TAACTATATATTTCCGTAGTTATTCGGTACAGAGCTGAACCCATGACGCAAGGCTCTTCATGAAATATGAACCTAAGGAAAAACCAGAAATTTTTGCTTCCCAAAAAAAAAAAAAAAAATTGAAATATCGATGTCTAAAGTCAGTTCAAATGAAATCAATCCAGTTAGTCTATACGTCAATCATGTTCCTGAGATCACGAAACAGGTCACAGGTTCTCCTGTCATTTGTAATTCTGACACATGGAATGCAATATTGTTTGCTGCGTTGTTCCACGCTACAACAGTGACTGATTATTCAACAGCACTTTTACTCTTTTTCTAACGCTTGTCAGTCTATGTATATTGATAAAAATATTGCAACATCCAATCGCTTTTCTATTTTATTTTCGATACTGCTATAAGCATACAAGATTTTGTATTTATCTATTAGGAAATAATGGGTTTCACATAATTTTTTATTATTTTATAACTTAAAAAATTGTGTATTCTTCTTTTAAATGCAAGAAAGAAATATATGAAGACAGTGAAACATATCTATAAAACTTTCAGAAATGTATTGCGATTGTTTATACGTAAAAAGCAGGAAATCATAATCATTTTGTTTGTTTTTACCTCAATATATGACAACTACTATGACTATTGTTTACACTTAAAATTAAGCATTTTCTTATAATTGTTCTGCAATATGATTTAGTATATTTTTCTTATAATCATGTATCACTAAACCATAATCTGGTATATTCCATTCTTTAGTAGCTAGTAAATTCTCACCTTCATAGACGATGATAATAAAAATTACTTGCCTATACGCTGAGTTCTCTTGTTCGGAAACCGAACAAATATATCTTTAATACATATATCATATATAAAAAAGTGTGTCAGAAAAAAATAACTATATATATTTTCTTATTTTGATAATACTTTAAGGACATATGCTTAGCATTTCAAGTTTCCATCTAATATTTTGTATTGACACAGTTCGCCATTTCTGAACAGTCAATGGATTTCCAACAAACACACAAAAATCAGGCTCTGGTTTTGAACTCATTCGGTAGTTTTATTCGTGTGCTTGCATAGAGTATTTTTAGAGTTCTCACAAAATCATGTTGATGAACTTATGATTTTTAATTTGGACGAATCTAGGAAGATAGGATTCTTTCTAAATAGGATTTCGCCTTCACAGAGACCAAAGTCTTCCACCCAATTTACTTCACATTAACGATTATGTATATTGATTGGTGAACAGATTATCCTTCTGGGTTGATAATAAAACCCTGAAATTTCAGTGTCAATATTTTATATATCGAAAACAAGAATGAGTGTTAGGAAAAGATTAATAGAGTAAGACCTTTATATTTTTACCTTTTGCAGATAAATCTTGCAGGTAAATATTGTAGTAAAAACTGAACTATTTAATCTATTTATGAAATATTCAAGAGTTGAGTTAAAAGGAAAACTAGTGAATCTGTGTGTTGAATTAGGAAATTACCACAAAGAGCACTTAATCTCTTTAGGATATACGTAAATCCTAACCGACCTTTCCGAGGCCTAAAGCCCCTATTACACTTATCCGGTTTCCTACGGCGCCATCAGTCGCGATGCTTGCATATGGTCAAACCGGAGCGTGTGATTGCAAATCGGTTGTATGAAAGCTCACCCATGTCGGTCATGGGTGAACTTTCATACAACCGATTTGCAATCACACGCTCCATTTTGACCATATGCAAGCATCGCGACTGATGGCGCCGTAGGAAACCGGATAAGTGTAATAGGGGCTTAAAACAGAAGGAATGCCGTTCTTTTGCTAGAGGGAATGTGTGAGGCCCGACTGGTAGTCTGTGGATTTCAGGACACCGCAAGAACTGCTTATGGACAAGACTTCGTATTATTTGATATTAAACTTATATAATTAAATATGTTTTTATTAATATTATATTCGCCATTTCTTTGTAATTCTTCGTTGAATGTATAATTTTAAGAAATGTTTGACTAATTTTCTATATCGCAAAGTAAGGTCATTTATTATTTTTCAAATACACCTGCATCTTTCATATAGATTATAACTAGACCTGAAATGCCTTCCCAGTTACATCTATTAATCAAAGATTATTGGGAAAAGTGGAAGCAAGTAAATTTTTCTCTATTTCAATAATGATTGCAGGAAAAGTGTGTTAAGAACACGAGGCTTTACAGCTTGCCGAACTGTTATCAAGCGAATTTCCTCATTAAATTATATTTCCAATTATACCTTGAGTAAATTCTAGTCAATAAGATTTATATATATATATATATATATATATATATATATATATATATATATATATATATATATATACATATATATACATATATATATATATATATATATATATACAGTATGTATATACATATAAACTATATATACCTATATATATATATATATATATATAATAATATATATATATATATATATATATATATATATATATATATATATATATATACAGTATATATATATCAT
>NC_090750.1:46667834-46685334 GCF_036898095.1 Palaemon carinicauda | reverse complement strand
AATGGTTAGTGCAAAACCATGAAATTCATTCTCCACTTGCTGTAACTTCCCATTATGATTCACGGGTCTTACATTAGAAATACCAATTTTAAATTTTTCTTTAGTATCCATGAACTAAGGGATTCCTAGCAACCCGCTACTACCAGGACTGGTGGCTATTCTGTCATTTTCGCTTCTCATAGACTGATTAAATCCAGAGAGGATTCATTGGCTAAGATTACCAAAGGATAGCGAGCTCCTTGTGATGCACAGTGCTTATCTAACTAACCCCTGCCGGTTCCTACTAACTCAAGTAAGGTATCATGAGTAGAAGCCGAAAAGACCTCTTGTCTATCGTCTTAAACTCAATCCTTAAACCTGCAAGAGGAACATGCTGCCAGATTTTTAAATTTCATTGATAATTTTCATCAAAACTTTAATTTCACTATCGAGCACGAAAAAAATAACAAGCTACAATATCTTGATATTAACATTACAAGAGGACAGACACGTCCAAAAACTAACGTTTTCAGAAAAAAAAAACGTTTACTGGTTCCGGCACCAATTTTTTTAGCTTGTGTTTTTATAATTTTAAGTTGAATGCCAACACAACACTGATTTTAGACCATTTTCTCTTCCTTCTGAATGGACATACTTCCATAATGAAAGGATTTTTTTTTTCCAAAACAAAATATTTCATAGATTGATTAACTAATTCCTGAAAAAAAAATTATTAGCCGAAGTTACAAGTTCCTACTGTGCCAAAAATGAAGTTACTGTATATGCTGGGTTACCTTTTATTAATAACATAATTTTTAAGAATCCCCTGAGAGTGGAAAGGATTTTTAAATTTAAGGATTCTCTCCCGAATCTCATGAGTTCTTCAATTGTTTACATGTTTACTTGTCAGAGATGTAATCTCGGAAATTATGTGGGTTCAACAAAAACGCTGCTGAAAGGTCGCATACATTCTCATCGGAGAGTTAGCCATAAAACTGGATGTGCGCTCAACACAAAAGAGTTCTCAAATATCAGAGAACACACATGTAACACTAATTTTTCTTATAAAAACTTTAAAATCATCGTTAAAACACCAAGCAACTCCTCTCTGCTAAATTTAGAGTCGTTGGTACTTAAAGAGCAGACTCCTCAACAAAATAGCCAATTATCCTCTGTCCCCCTCCACTTCGCTAAGCCGTTAAATTTGGAATTTTCTTTGTGAGTGCAGTCAGAAAGAAACCAGCTCAAACACACAAACACACTCGCACACGTACACACACATACATACATTTCTATATATATATATACATATATATATATATATATATATATATATATATATATTATATATATGTGTGTGTGTGTGCGCGCGCGCGCGCGTGTGTGTGTATAGACAAGAGGCCCAATCTCTCCTCAAGTATTCACAGTATGCCCAGAAGATATTTATTTAGAATTTAGATTAGGAAAGTGTAGGAATTAACAATAATGGGAATTACCTCAACAAATTAAGGTTTGTTAAAGTTATCGTCCTATTTAGTGAATCAACAAAGGAATTACAAAAGATGATAGGAGATTAGATTAAAGAAATATCAGACTGAAAATGAATGTGTAGAATTATATATTGCTATTAGGTATCCATACATAATACAGCAGTAAGCATTTCCCTAGATCATGAGGCTTAAAAAAAAAAAAAAAAAAAAAAAAAAAAAAAAAAAAAAGAAGAAGAAGAAGAAGAAGAAGAAGAAGAGGATAAGCACTGGATGGCTAGCATTTTTTTTTTAAGATGATAGGGGATTTCATTATAGAAAGCAAAAATATGAGACTGAAAAAGAATATGTGTGATGATAAGAAAATGTTCATTGTACATGTAGACAGACCACTTATAACGGTTATAGATAAGCTTCTATATATTGTTAATGTGTATCCATACATAAAACAGACAGTAAGTGTTTCCCCAGATCATGGGGATAGATAAGCACTGAATGGCTAGCATCTTTTCAAACAATACTAAACTAGGAAAAGTAGAATACTACCTTCTCTAAAAAGAAAAGTATGTAATCAAATGGTCCTACCAATATGAACTTATGCATCAGAAACTTGGAGCCATACCAAAGCGTTAGAACATACGCTAATTAAAACTCAAAGAGCTAAGCAAAGAATATTGATGGAAATAACACCAAGGGGAAAAAGAGAGCAACGAGGATACGAAAGGAAACTTGAGTAGAGGATATTCTAGCAATTAGTAAACCAAAGGACCTGAGCACGATATATAATGAAACAGACAGATAATAGATCGGCATTAAGAATGAATACATGGGCACCTAGAAAGTGCAAAAGATACAGCGTAAGGAAAAGAATAAGCTTGATTAACGTGCTAAAAATTAATGAGTGTATAAACAGGCATAAAAAAGAACGTAAACAAACGGGAGTGGAAAGGCATATCCGAGGTCTTTGTCTTACATTCGACTAGTTACGGCTGATAATGATTATGGTGTTATTTTGATTTTTTTTTTCTGGCCTTGAACCTGTGCCGGCCAGTGAATAAGCTCCTATTAGCACTTATTCTTAGGTAATTTACTGCTAAATATACCAGAGAAAAAATGTAAAGGAGTGCTAGGTTAACTAGCTCGCTCACCTATTGGTGTCGGTATAAAATTGGGCGTATAATCCAGAGGTCCCGCACTATTTAGATTCATCCACGACAAAGACCCCAATAGAGGAGAGCCGTTCAACCTCACTCGGCACCAGCAACTCTGCATCCGCTCATAACCCAACTCCTTTTTTAGCATGCCTGTGTTGTAACCCGCTTTTTTTGTGCTCTCGTATTTTGCTTATTTTCCATTGGATTATGGCTCTTCATCGGTTTCCCAGGAGACACCGTCTAAGTTAAGTACCAAGCTATGTTTTGCTGTGTTTTGAGCAATCTAGATCGTTTAATATTTAATTTATAGGAGTTTATTCTCCTCGATCATCTCGGTCTTGCTCGATTCCGCTTACAGTTGGTACTCCTGTTTTGAGAGCTTTTAGTTTCACTCGCGGTGTTACTAAGTGTATTATTTTTATTATTAGTTTAAAGTTTTTTATAGGCTATTGTGGATATTCATTATTTAGCGTTTAGAACCCTTGTGGTTCATATTTAGGGCCGATATCAAGTTACGTATCGTAGATGGCTTGCCGACCTTCGTTACTAGGCGGCAATTTTATTATTTAAGCCATCAGGTGTTGTCCTTTGGGATTTATTTATGTTGCATGCCTTGCCCTAAATTTTTTATGTGTATATTTATATAATTTTCAACGCTATTACTATTATAATGAATATTTGTGCTTATTACTCCGTATGATCTGTCTGGTAGTGTTTGGGGATCGTCAGTTGGTAGCCCTGCTGCTCCGTATCACGTGATCCTCCCCCAAGCTCCCCCTCTCGCTAGGTTGGTGGATAGGCTTCTCTCCCCCCCTCCCCTAGGGGACCGTTGCCTTCCCTCCTTTTAGAGGGGGTAGTTCAGTGTTTATGGACTTTGTCCTCCGGGTGTCCCGGCGGTTTCGCTCTGTCTAGACGGGTTGGCCACCGGTCAACAGAGTAGGATCCCGGTGCACCCTATTTTATATTCACCTATCACACTTTTATTATGTTATACGAAACCCTCCGGGTTCGGTTGGCGGTTCTTATCTACAGTTCCGCCCCCCTATTAATTTATAACAGTTCCTATGATTATATAGGATTATATATGACAGATCACTATCCCGGAGTTCCTATATGTATTGGTTTATGGTTATACTTTTATTTCCCGGCCCGGGGCTTGACCTCGCTCCGGGAAATCAGACACTAGGTGTCTTAATTCTTTGTTACATCCTTTTTATGATCCCGGCTTGACCGGAATGGATAGCTATACTCTAGTCTTAAGTTAGACTTATGTTTAGGCCCGGGTCCTCCGGACCCGCCCCTACTTGAGAGTATTACAGTTAAGCTCTAGTCTTAAGTTAGACTTATGTTTAGGCCCGGGTCCTCCGGACCCGCCCCTACTTAAGAGTATTACAGTTAAGCTCTAGTCTTAAGTTAGACTTATGTTAAGGCCCGGGTCCTCCAGACCCGCCCCTACTTAAGAGAATTACAGTTTCTCATATACTATTCTTTTTATAGATGGTGCATTGTCAGACGACGGCCTGTGCGGCTGTTCTTCATCAGCCTTGTGGCCATACCGTATGTAGGTCTCACGCCCTCTGCGGAGTTCAGCTGGAGGACATAGTGGTCTGGCACCCTGATAACTGTATGGTCTGTTTTGACCTCATCACCACCCTCGGATCTGATTCGGTGAGTCCCGTTGGCTATGTTGCCTTTCTAATTATTTTACCTTTTTTGGTATATATACACTATTTAGTAAGATTTCTATGGCCTTGAAGGACCACCGGGAATCTTCCTTTTTATAATTCCCGCTATTATTTCAGGCATCCCCGGAGCAGAAGACTGCGGCTCGGGCCACACTGAAAGTGTGGGTTAGGGGATTTGCCCGAAACGTCAAAACTAAACAGCCTTACGTCCTGTCTGAAGACTACTGTGCCATGATCTACCCTAACGCCAAGTCTTCAGCCGCTGTGGCTAGGCATGTTGCGGCACCCATCATTGCCCACATTGATGCCACTATTGCGGGATTCATAGACCAGGAACAAGATCCGTTGGATGCCCCCGGAGATCTGGAAGACAATGTTGCCTCCATGAACTTGGACGTCGAGCCTATGTTGTTGGATGATCCGGATGCAGGTAGGGTGGTAAGTGAGGCAGGTGTTACCGGTGCTGAGATTCCTATCCTCAGCCCCGCTCTTTCTTCTTCATCTGATCTCTCTTCTTTCCATGGTCTTTCTGGGGACCGTGATTCGTCTCACCGATCACACCCGGTTCCCCCCAAAGATAAGTCTATATCTAGGACTTTGCCAAAAGCTAGTAAGCCCCACAAGGCTTCCCATAGTTCTAAGCTGAATACAAACCCGTCATCTAAGGCTTCTGGCTCCTCCTCTAAGTCTCACGACCCGGGAGTACAATCCGCCACTCCTGCTCCTAGCCCGGGCCTTTCCGAATCAGCCATGCTTCGCATTGTGTCGGAGATGCAAGCTAAGTTGGTGTCGGAAATGCAGGCCAAGATGGACACGATGTTCTCTAACATCGGTCATAGACTTGGGGCATTAGAGCAAGGTGCTCCGGAGCGAGTCCAAAGCTCTCTCATCCCGGATGCCTCTAAGCTCCCGCCGTTTACCAAGAATAATCCTTGGCGCATGGCTCTTCATTCCCCGTTCTCAGACGGAATGTTAACTTTGGAAGGTCTTGGCACTCGTCCTCTAGAGGACTTTGAATTCTTTCCTCCTGGTCTGGCATTTCCATTTCATGGTTATGCCAGGCTTACCGAGGAAGCTCTGGTTCGGTTAGATAAGGTCCCCAAAGAGACTGTCATCTTCCCAAAAGAACAAGCCCAATCTGTTTGGGCTAGGTTCCTGAATGACATTGGTTGCACCAACACCATGTTGACGCCTTATAAGAGCTCCTTCACAATGTTCTTAATGGACAAAAACACCGTGACTCCATGCGTCAATAAGGTAGCAGAGCTTGCTTTCCAATATGCTCTGGAGGAGAAGCCCTTGCCTCCCATCCGAGAGGTGGATCCGATCTCCCTCCTTCTTCCTTCTGGCATTGAGTGTTGGGACAATGTCCATACCACTTTCATCTCTGGCAAGCTATCAGCGGACTGTGCTTCAGTTATGTTTAGTGAGCGGCTTCCCCGTCTCCCGGAATCCCTCATTAAACAGGAGTATGATTCCCGCCTACGTGTTGGCCGTACTCTGAACTTGGCCACGTCCACGGAGTCGATAGCCTTAACGTATGATACTGAGAGTATCTTTAAGTCTCTCAATAAGGCTACGTTGCAGTCATTATACTACGACCTTTATGACTTCGCTATTGCTAAACGTAGGTGTCGCAAACACGTCCTGGCTGAGGCGACTATTAGGCACGAGCCTAATAAGCTTATCCGGTCCTCCTGCTGGGGTTCAAATCTCTTCCCTGAGGATCTTGTAGAGGAAGTCTTGGCAGAGGCCACTAGAGTCAATCAGAGCCTTAAAGCCCGTTGGGGTTTGACTCCTAAACGGAAATATGACCCCGCAAATTACCAAGCCCGGGGTAGGAAGAAGCTCCGCCCGTATACCTCCACCCAGTTCAGGCAACAGCAGAGTAGTTCGTCCAAGTTCCGACTGCCTCTTCCTCCATCTCCCGTTGCTCCGGCACAGCCTTCCTCCTCTCAGGCTCCTTCGGACGACTATGTCACCGTTCTGCTCCCTAAGAGCCAGCTTTCCGGTGCCTCCACCACTTCTCCTGCCTTTAACCAGTCTTATGAGGCTCATAGCTCTTCCCAGAGTTATAACAGAGGTAGAGGCTACCACCGTGGTTCAAACCAGAACAGAGGTAGAGGAAGATTCTTTCGCAAGGGAAAGAACTTCCGAGGCGGACGTGGAGGCAACTCCTCAAGCCAATACTGAGGTGCAGCAGGTAGGGGGGAGGCTTTATGCCTTCCGCAACAAATGGGGGTTCAGTCCCTGGGCTTTCAGTATCATCTCCAAGGGACTGGGGTGGAGTTGGATTCAAGGGCCTCCTCCTCCGAACAAATTTCATCAACATTCCACTCCGGACCTAGTCGAATTTGTCCAGGATCTGTTACGAAAGAACGCCATACAAGAAACGAAACACCTGAAGTTTCAGGGTCGGCTGTTCAGTGTCCCGAAGAAGGATTCAGACAAGAGAAGAGTGATTCTAGACCTATCCCTTCTCAACTTGTCCATTCAATGCGACAAGTTTCGAATGCTTACCGTCTCGCAGGTGCGGACCTTACTTCCCCGTGGGGCCGTCACCACCTCTATCGATCTTACAGACGCCTATTATCACGTCCCGATAGCGAGACACTTCCGTCCGTATCTAGGCTTCCGCCTAGGGGACAAAAATTACTCCTTCAAGGTGATGCCTTTCGGGCTCAACATCGCCCCAAGGATCTTCACAAAGTTAGCAGAAGTCGCTGTTCAGGAACTCAGAAATCAAGGGATTCAAGTAGTAGCCTATCTGGACGACTGGCTCATTTGGTCAGACACCTCCGAAAATTGCCTAAAAGCCACTCACAGAGTCATCCAATATCTTCAATCTCTAGGCTTCCAGATCAACTTCAAGAAGTCCCGTCTTCTTCCGAAATCAAAGTTCCAATGGCTCGGCCTGCAATGGGATCTTATATCTCATACTCTGTGTCTTCCCAAACCTAAGAGGTTAGAGATTGCAAGGAACACCAAACGCTTTCTCAAAGACAAAGTAAGTTCCAGACGACTCCAAGAGAGGATTCTGGGGTACCTTCAATTTGCCTCAGTGACGGATCTACTTCTGAAGGCAAAATTGAAAGATATCAATCGTGTCTGGCGTTCGAGGGCGAACCGGAAGCTCCGGGACAGGAAAGTCCGCCTTCCTCCCATTCTACGGGAAAGACTTCTTCCTTGGACAAGAGCCAACAATCTGTCAAAGTCAGTTCCCCTTCGATTTCCGCCTCCGAAGTTAATCATTCACACGGACGCATCCCTATCAGGTTGGGGCGGCTATTCTCAGCTCAGGAAAGTTCAAGGTCTTTGGTCTCCCTTATTCCGCCAATTTCACATCAATGTGCTGGAGGCCATGGCAGTTCTTCTAACCCTGAAACGTCTCGCTCTACCCAAGAAACAACAACTTCGTCTGGTCCTCGACAGCGAAGTGGTGGTTCGCTGCCTCAACAGAGGCGGGTCAAAATCAGGGCCTCTGAACCATGTTCTAGTAGCCATATTCTCCCTAGCAGCCTCGAACCGTTGGCATCTTTCAGCTGTCCACCTGGCGGGAGTCCGGAACGTAGTGGCAGACGCCTTGTCCCGGACCTCCCCTTTAGAATCGGAATGGTCACTCGATCTAAAGTCATTCCGGTGGATTCTCTCTCGGGTTCCCGGTCTCCAAGTGGACCTCTTCGCCACGGAGTCCAACCACAAATTGAGAGTATATGTGGCTCCCAATCTAGACCCTCAGGCTTACGCCACAGACGCCATGTCACAGAATTGGGACATCTGGGAAAGGATTTATCTCTTTCCCCCGGTGAATCTTTTACTGAAAGTCCTAGACAAACTGAGATCCTTCAAGGGACAAGTAGCCTTGGTCGCACCCAACTGGCCCAAGAGCAACTGGTATCCTCTCCTGCGAGAGTTGAGACTATATCCTCACCCGATACCCAATCCGGTTCTGTCTCAGATAGTACAAACACGCGTTGTGTACGCTTTCTCAAACATTCAGAGCGCCCTAACTTTATGGACTTCATGAAGTTTGCGGCCATGCATGGTGCCAATATCGATCCTCAAAACACCCTGTTCCTAGAATCAGATAAACGGGATTCCACCATCCGCCAATATGATTCTGCAGTAAAAAAGTTGGCTAAATTTTTGATAGACTCAGACGTACACTGTATGAACTTGAACCTTACAGTCACTTTCTTTAGAACTTTATTAGAATCAGGTCTGGCAGCCAATACTATCACCACTATTAAATCTGCCTTGAAAAAGATATTCCTAGTGGGTTTTAACATAGACTTAACCGACTCTTTGTTAGCTTCAATTCCGAAAGCCTGTGCCAGACTGAAACCGGTTACTCGTCCTACCCCGGTTACCTGGTTCCTTAATGATGTACTCAAATTGGCTTCTGATACCATTAACAGTTCTTGTGATTACATTCCCCTTCTCAGGAAAACACTTTTCCTGGTGAGTTTGGCTTCCGGGGCAAGAATTTCTGAACTGGCAGCTTTGTCAAGAGACCCGGGTCATATTGAGTTCCTTCCTTCGGGAGAGGTCCTTCTTTCGCCTAACAAATTCTTTTTAGCTAAGAACGAAGACCCTCAGAACAGATGGTCCTCCTGGAAAATTGTTCCCCTCACGCAAGATCCGTCTCTGTGCCCTGTTACTACTCTTAGGTCTTATTTATCCCGGACCTCCTCTAACTCCTTGGGGCCTCTATTCGTTAGAGAACAAGGCGGTACCATTACCATTAAAGGGATCAGGCAACAAATTTTGTATTTTATTAAACAAGCTAGCCCTGACTCTTTTCCTCTTGCACATGATATCAGAGCGGTTGCTACTTCGGTGAACTTTTTTCACCACATGAATTTTACGGATCTTTCCAGGTATACAGGGTGGAAGTCACCCTCAGTGTTCAAGAAACACTACCTTAAACATTTGGAAGCCCTTAAATTTCCTACAGTAGCTGCAGGGAGCGTAGTTACCCCCAGGTAACTCATATGTTAATTCCTTGTTATTTTATCTCTCCCCCTTACCTGCCTCATTTATACCCTATTTGTATTCGTTGGTTTCGCACCTGATTATTATTATTATATTTGTAAATTTTTGACTCCTGAGTATTTGTATATATCATCACTCACGGCATTATTATACCTTACCTTTTTTGGTCAATTGTTCTACCAAGTGGATTTATGTTCTTTTTAAGATACCCTTATAGCTGTTTTTGGCACTCATCTCTGATTAAAGCAACTTGTATTTCCCTTATGTTTATGTTTTTCCTTTATTTTGCAAGTTTGGTGACATTTCTCTTGTATATATTCACTGGCCGGCACAGGTTCAAGCCCAGAAAAGGGATTTTGACGTAGGAAAAATCTATTTCTGGGCGAGGGACCTGTGCCGCCCAGTGAACCCTCCCAGCTCCTTTCCCTTGGAGTCCCCAAACTTTGGGTGCTAAGGAGTTGGGTTCTGAGCGGATGCAGAGTTGCTGGTGCCGAGTGAGGTTGAACGGCTCTCCTCTATTGGGGTCTTTGTCGTGGATGAATCTAAATAGTGCGGGACCTCTGGATTATACGCCCAATTTTATACCGACACCAATAGGTGAGCGAGCTAGTTAACCTAGCACTTCTTTACATTTTTTCTCTGGTATATTTAGCAGTAAATTACCTAAGAATAAGTGCTAATAGGAGCTTATTCACTGGGCGGCACAGGTCCCTCGCCCAGAAATAGATTTTTCCTACGTCAAAATCCCTTTATCCCATTATGTCTTTACAAGCTCTTCAATCTTGAAAATAAATTATTCCTCAAGGAGCTGAGTGTCCAAGTCTCATATGCATTCACTTTTAGCAATTTTATCGTTGTCTGCTTTTCTCTCGGGATTTTATTGGCTGGTTGTTTGTCACTTGGAAGAGAGAAGTGATTAAATTAAAGACACGCTGCAAATTAAAACTCTTTCCGTGTACGATTTGAAATTTAATTATTCTTCTCAGAGCAATTTCAGTCGCATCACATTTCCCTAATTTTCTAAGAATCTGTTTTCTTCTTTATGTCATTCTTGGATATGTTTAATGCTTTCCAGCAAAAGACATATTCTATATTATTCATTTGTCAATGTTTTTATCTGTGTTTTTCAGTATCTTCCATGAGGTCACGGAATAAAATTATTTAAGACATATCCAATTTTGTTTCGTCACAGATCTGCTCTGACAGGATTTTGTAGTCTAGGTTGTTTAAGGATAAGAAGGCAGAAACTAAATTCAATTTATCTCTTTTATTGCCTAAAGAACTTCTAGTTTACATCCTCTTTTCATTAATGTATTATAAATAAATTACCACTACTTTATATTTTCTCTTGCCTTTCTTTGTTTTCCATGATTCAGATTACTGGCATGTCGTACATAAAATATAAAAGCATACAATTTATTGAAATAAGTTATAATAAACGAACAAAAGGGTATTTAACCTATTTTGTTTATTTTTGAAGATGAATATCATTATTAGATATATTTTAGTATTTAAAAGGATACGCTTTTTATGTTGTTTTTTATGTTAAGATTATTTTGTTAGGTGGTTTTTACTACGTGCTCCATATGATATTATTTTGACACCACTACCTAATCAAATAAATTCTTACCATCGAAAAACACTGAAGACCTTAAATATAACACGAAAACTTCTATACAAAAACCACTAATATTAGAACTCCTTTGATTTCAACTGAACATATTTAAATTTTTCAAATCTAGAGGAAATTGAGTCTTAAATAATAGGGAAAAAGATAATTGAATGTTTTTGTATAAACCATCCCTTCTCACAGAATGATGTGGTATAAATAGATATGAAGAATATAAGCAAGCATTATGTAATCCAGCTTTTAATTTTAAGGTCTTTACAAATATATTAACATTTGATTGGTGTATATTCTTTGCCTAAAACTTTCATGGCTTTTATTCATAGAAGTAATTATTATATGAATAGTTAATATATAAAATAGTATTCTTAGATGGAATGATTGTAAGTAAACAGAGACGCACGTCAAAGTTTAATTTTCTGAGATTGTCCAATCCGTTTCCTTTCTGCGTTTAGGACTGAGAATAACTTTTGAAGGAAATGTATATTTAATCCTAGGGCTAATAAAAGTCGTTCTTGGCTGTTAAAGATAGGAGAGGGTACCCTGGGAATTTAGTGTAGGGAAATTATTTGAATAAATCACAAAGAACGCTCTGAGGCAGCAGTACGGAATTTCTTTGCCTTTGTCAAGGTTCCTCTTAAGATGCCCGAGGGAGGTACAGAAAGGATCTCTCTCTCTCCATACAAAATTAAGCGTAATTTAGTTAGATATTATTAGTGCTATTTTTGGGGGGGTTTGTTATTCTAATTTATAAGCTATGTGAATTATTTGCAGTAACATATAGCAAGGACTTTACTCCTTATACTATAAATAGGCCATATGAGCTTTATTTTCCATCAATTCTACAACACAAATAAGCAGGTATATCGTAATGGAAATCACTACATTTACTTTGATTTGATGGGAACATTGCTCTGCTTTTTACTCGGCCAATCATAAAGATTTAATACTTCAGCGCCTTTGTGAGACCTGTACCAACCGTGTTTCACACAATTGTACATAATTCCTTTTGTATATATTATGCTTGTATCTTCGCTCTTCCCTCGCACTAAAACGAACATGAAAATTCCTGTCTGGTTTTTCCTCTGTAATATTGTCTGTCTTGTGAACTTGTTATGCCCTGTTGCCTTGAGGTTTTGTATATAAGGAGAGTGTTCCACACTAATATAACTCAGTCGTTTCCAATCTGCCTTTGAGTTCACACCCTTACTCGGCGCCATCAAATTGGTGACCCCGGAAGTCGACTCGCTCCCACTGCCTTCCACCCCCACCTCCCTCGCCCCTCCATCGTTGGTACTATGACGGAGACGGACTCTACAGTTTCTACTACAGCAGTTGGCGATGCGGCCGCCCCATTGAAACTTTCACCGTTCGCCAGCGGAGAAGCGTTTGCTTGGTTTCAACGCGCTGAAGTCCACTTTCGTATCAGGGGCGTGACTCGCTCAACCACCAAAGCGGATTATGTTCTCGCGGCGATACCCGAGGACACCTTCCCAGAAATAACCGACTGGCTTTGTGAACAAGGAGACACCCCAATAGCGTATGACGCCCTCAAAACATACCTTCTGCAGCAGTACTCGCCGTCGCCAGCCGCCCGTATAGCAAAGCTTTTTCAGCTCTCGCAACAACCGTTGGGGGACCAAAGGGCTTCGCTTGCCCTCAGGGAAATGACCAGTATCGCTCGCCTTCAACCTGCCGCAGACGGCTCTCCTCGTGAGGTGAACCTACTCCGTGCCCTTTGGATACGCCGTTTACCTGAACCTGTACGCGCTGCCATACCCGATGTCGATAGTTTACCCATAAAGGACTTGATGACCAAAGCCGACCCCGTTATGGACAGCCACTTCAAGACCTCCATCAACGCCTCCACCCCTGACGACGAGGATGCCTATTCAACGTCAACCGAAGCTGACATGAATGCCGTAGGACATACACGCCTACCCTGTGACGTGCCGAAGCGGCGACAAAGCCGCCCACCACCCACCAATCGCTCGCGCCCCAACGAACGACTTCTACAGCCACTTACTACCTCCCATCCGCCGCAGTTTTGCTACTACCACTTCAGATTCGGGGCAACCGCGAAGAAATGTGCCAAAGATTGTCAGTGGCCAAAAAACGTGTAAGTAGGCCATCGCTTGTGGCGGTGGCCTCCCGTGTTTCTAATCTTTTCTTTTTACAGGATGCAGGAACGGGCGTGCGATTTTTGGTAGACACGGGTGCTTGTCGTTCTCTTTTGCCAAGGAAACTCTTCAAGGCACAACATAGTCTGTCTACATCTTCCGACGTCCGCTTGGTAGCTGCCAACGGATCTGCGATACCCACCTACGGTTACGAGAACCTCACATTATCGTTCGGAAACGGTAAATTCAATTGGAAGTTTCTCGTTGCTGACGTCACAATGTCAATCCTCGGTGCGGATTTTCTCTCTCATTTCCACTTTCTGGTCGATGTCGCCCACCGACGATTGGTCAACGCAGACTTGTACTTGTTGACACCTCTTCAACCCGCCCCCTCTAACCTCGCTCTCCACATCAGCGCACCCACGGATGCCTACGCCCACCTCCTCACGTCGTACCCGGAAGTTTTCCGTCCAGAACTTCGCCAAACGCCCACGGTTCCTGCCAAGCACGGTATTTATTACCATATCAAGACGACAGGACCCCCAGTCTTCGCAAAATTCAGACGTCTGGCACCGGAACGATTGGCAGCCGCCAAACAGACGTTCGCCGAAATGGAGAAAATGGACCTTTGCCAAAAAGCCTCCAGCCCATGGTCGTCACCCTTACACATCGTTCTAAAGAAAGACGGCTCCCTCCGTCCGTGCGGGGATTACAGGCGCCTGAACATGCAAACAGAACCGGATCACTACCCCCTCCCAAACATTGCAGATGTAACCTCCTACCTGCACAAAGCGAAGGTTTTCTCTACGCTCGACCTCCTGAAGGGGTATTATCAGGTGCCTATGAACCCAGAAGACATCCCCAAGACCGCCATCACCACTCCGTTTGGCACATACACCTTCAATTACTCCTGTTTTGGCCTTCGTAATGCTGGGGCCACGTTTCAACGTCTCATGGATGGCATCTTAGGGGACCTCCCTTTCTGTGTATGTTATGTGGACGACATACTTGTGTTCTCCTCCTCAAAAGAGGAACACCTCTGTCACCTGCGCATCGTGCTGGACCGCCTGCAACAAAACGGCCTTGTAGTCCGGTACGACAAGTGTACCTTTAGCGCCAACGAAGTGTCGTTCTTAGGGCACCGTATCACTCCTGAAGGAGTCCATCCCCTCCCTGAGAAGGTAGCAGCCGTTCAGAATTTCCCCGCGCCCTCGACCGTCAAAGATCTGCAGGAATTCTTGGGCATGATCAACTATTATCACCGTTTTCTGCCAGCCATTGCCGCCACTCTTGCTCCCCTCTACGCCTCCCTCAAGGGCAAGCCAAAGGACCTGAAGTGGGGTCCCCTTCAAGAAGCAGCCTTCTGCAATGCAAAGAAGGCCCTATCAACTGCTGCGGCTCTCACTTTTCCTATCCCACACGCCCCTCTCCTTCTCTCCACCGATGCCAGCGACGTCGCTATTGGTGCAGTACTCGAGCAGGTGGTCAAAGGCTCGCCCCGCCCATTGGCCTTCTTCAGCAGAAAACTGTCCAAGGCAGAATCGGGTTATTCTACCTTCGATCGAGAATTGCTGGCGGTGCACTTGGCTGTCCGTCACTTTCGCCATTTCTTAGAAGGTACGCCCTTCGTCATTCGCACAGACCACATGCCTCTGGTGCACACCTTCACTCGACAGTCTGACGCCTGGTCCGCCCGTCAACGCCGACATCTCTCCGCCGTGGCTGAATACAATTGCACCCTCCAATACGTCCCTGGGAAAATGAATCCCATTGCCAATGCCCTGTCAAGAAACATGTTGGCTGCCGTTCAACTGGGATTGGATTACAACGCCCTGGCTGAAGCCCAACGACAGGATCCAGAGTATCAAGCTTGTAGGACATCCTGCACGTCCCTCCGTTGGGAAGATTTTCCCCTCGAAGACTCCAACACTACCCTCCTCTGTGACGTCAGTACTGGTAGACCACGACCTTGGATTCCTGCTCCCATGCGCCGACAGGTGTTTGATTTCATCCACGGCCTTTCACATCCCTCGTGCCGTTCTACTGCACAGCTGCTAAAGGCAAAGTTCATTTGGCACGGCATTTCTAAGGATGCTAAGGATTGGGTCCGCGCCTGTACTTCTTGCCAAACTACCAAAGTACATCGACACACGGATTCAGGAGTGGGCACCTTTCCTCAACCTCAGCGTCGTTTCGCACACATTCACGTCGACGTTGTAGGCCCCCTACCCACATCACAAGGACATCGTTACCTGTTTACCGTCATCGACCGCTCCACTCGTTGGCCTGAAGCCATTCCCATGGAAACTGCAACGTCCGCCTCATGTACATCTGCCTTACTCTCTGGATGGATTTCAAGATTCGGTATCCCTGAGCATATTACTTCTGACAGGGGAACCACTTTCACCTCTCAATTGTGGACGTCATTAGCGAATCTCCTGGGCATCACCCTACATCAGACAACGGCCTACAGCCCCGCTGCCAATGGAATGGTTGAACGTTTTCATCGCACCCTCAAAGCAGCTTTGATGTCCCGCTGCAAGGATTGCAACTGGTTTACTCAGCTTCCCTGGGTCCTCCTTGGACTAAGGACCACTCCTAAAGACGCCCTCGACGTCTCGGCAGCCGAAATGGTGTATGGCGACCCGTTGGTCGTCCCTGCCGAACTTTTTCCTTCTACAACCTCCTCCGACGATCTCCAGCGCATACGTCACGTCGTGGGAAAATTTACTCCGTGCCGCCAGACTTACAAGCCCCCAGCGAAGCATCACATACCAACGGACTTGCACTCTGCAACGCACGTCTTCCTGCGCAACGACACCAGCAAGCCACCACTAACGCCCCCTTACACGGGCCCTTTCCTTGTGATCCGACGCAGTCCGAAAGCATTCCTCCTAAACATTCGGGGTAGAGAAGACTGGGTCTCCATTGATCGTCTAAAACCTGCTCATCTTCTGCCAGATGACCCGCCTACAGTTCGCCTCTCTAGATCAGGGCGCCCTATTTAACATGTACAGTATGTCCTTTTTAGGGGGGGAGCCATGTACCAACCGTGTTTCACACAATTGTACATAATTCCTTTTGTATATATTATGCTTGTATCTTGGCTCTTCCCTCGCACTAAAACGAACATGAAAATTCATGTCTGGTTTTTCCTCTGTAATATTGCCTGTCTTGTGAACTTGTTATGTCCTGTTTCCTTGAGGTTTTGTATATAAGGAGAGTGTTCCACAATAATATAACTCAGTCGTTTCCAATCTGCCTTTGAGTTCACACCCTTATTCGGCGCCGTCACAGACCGTATCGGTATACAGTTCAATGTGTAGAGAATAGTATGAATTACTCTTAGGCCAGTAACGATAGTAAATTCATGAAAACCTCATAAAACATATCTCATTTTCATAACTATATGTTTGCAATTACTGTGGGCTACATTTAGAAAATATGGAGGGAAATAGTTAAACAATACGGTTAAAGCTCCTATTTAATTTACCCTAAACCATGCTATGCCGAACAGAGGCAACTTTGTCTGTTATAGGTAGAGGAATCAGAAAATGTTTTCTCTCTCTCTCTCTCTCTCTCTCTCTCTCTCTCTCTCTCTCTCTCTCTCTCTCTCTCTCTCTCTCTCTCCCTCTCTCTCTCTCTCTCTCTCTCTATATATATATATATATATATATACATATATATACACACACACACACATATATATATATATATATATATATATATATATATATATATATATATATATATAAACACTCGAAAGATATTTTTCACCACTTTGTTTCTTTATCAGTAGTAAAAATAGTTTTCCTACAATCTTCTATTGTTTAAAAGTTTTAAAAAAATGCCATTTTATTTGTTTCTGTCAGAAATATTCTAAAAAATAAATCATTTTGAAGGACAAACAGATGCAAAGGGTATAAAGATGATAAGTTAAAACTTACTAAAGAACCTTGTATTGCAAGTTAATTGTTACAAACAACTGAAAATGGAAATTAAAATTCCAAATTAGTAGTTTTCTAACTTAATAAAAATAAAACGTACTTATATAAAGTAAAAGTTCCAAACATAAATTACGTTAAATTGTAATTACAATAAGATATAAAAGGATACTTGATAGTATTATTCAATGAGGTAATATCAGGTATCACATATCGACTATGTGGCCCGATTTATATTGATAAGATATTATGTTTTTATTACACATTTTTAGGAAACTAGGTTACCCTATGTATTTTATAGAGAATAGTCTCACACAAGCGAGGAAGATATATTTTAATCAACCTGTAAAAATAGAAAGCCTGATTTTAAAACAACTCATCCTTCGTTCAACAAACAACTCGCCATTTCTGCTAAGGGTTTACCTACGTAAAAAGGAACTAGGATATAACATCGCATTTCAATATAAGAATACCCTTAGGAATATACCGATAAACAACAACCCTGGTAA
>NC_090750.1:46657834-46662834 GCF_036898095.1 Palaemon carinicauda | reverse complement strand
TGGTGAATAAGTCATTAAATATTTTTCTGTCCAATTTCGAAAAAAAGAAAAAAAATGGCTGGAAACGATATATTCGAACGGAAAAAGGGCCTAACATTTATAAGGAATAACAATACTGAAAATAGTTTCGTATTATTTTCATTCCGAACATCAACAATTTTTTTTTCTTTTTAGTTCGTAATTCCTTTATGCTTCTGTTTTCACAGATTTTGGTCAGAAACATCAACTGTCGTTCATATTTTATTTCATGGAAACGTTTTATTAGCTGTAAATTAGTAGCCCAGTGAATGCAGTTATCACTATTAGTTATAAAAGGGTCATGAGAGTATACTGTCTATCAAAACATAATTATATAATTTCCAAATACCCTTAAATATATAAAACCTAACTTGGACAATTATAAGATTATATTTTCATAAGTAGATTATAACATGTACTATCTTGCTGTTACATATTATGGGAGATATATAACAAATATAAATCAAATTTATAGCTATTGCACAAAAACGTCAACTCAAATGATAATAATCTTGTTCGTTGCTTTATGGATTTTGTTTGGTAATAAAATAATAATAATAATAATAATAATAATAATAATATTGATAATAATAATAATAATAATAATAATTATTATTATTATTATTATTATTATTGTTGATGTTGTTGTTATTTTTACCTAACTGAGATATTATTAGCCTTGCCTACATTAGAAGATGTAAATCCAATAATATAGACTTGTGATATTAAACACCTTTTTTTTTTTTTTTCTTTTAATCATGTTTTGATTTGGAGGTAATGTTACAGGAATCTTGGAGAAATATTTGCATGATTTTCGCATCAAATATTATAAATTAAAATTTATCAATGATATTTTTTTCTGTTTTTTTTTTTTTTATTCATGCATGTCTTCTATTTTTTTTTTTTCCTGGTAAGTGTTGCTCAGAAATATTAGAGCTGATAACTATGGATTTCATCGGGGCCTTGTGCTTTCCAGTTTGAAGTTTTATTTAGTTGGTTTCTTTAGTTTAAACATATTAAAAAAAAAAAACTAATGCCTGATTCTGGTGTATTTCAAGCAATAACTTTTGATTTTCAACATCGCATTATTTTCTAATTAATGTATTGATGTGAAATTTTGAAGGTTTTAAAAACTTTATTATTTCGTTTTTTTTAATAAAACATTACATTTCAGCGCTTTGTAAGTTTATTTTTTGTAATCTATATACTATATACTAATAAATAGCGATATTTTACTTTTTTAAGTGGAAAAAGAAAGAATTTAAGTCATGAATAAAAACAGGGAAAAGGTAGAAATAAATTCATAAGAATCATATTCATAGGGGTCTGCTCGACCACTTCTTGTCTGTTCCTGGAAATCTGTCCCACGAATACCTCTTCTACTACCATAATAGTACACATTTTCCTTCAGAAGGACTACCTCATCAAGGGTTCCATCATTGGAGCCCCCTTCACCAGCTTTTACTAGGGTGCCTTATAAGAACATCCTTTCGCCCGCTTGAGGAAACAGCCGTTGATGTGAGATATATTAAGGATATCTTTGTTTAGGCCACATTTCCCAGGAAAATGAGAAACTACGCCAGACCTTCAAACAATTTAGGTTCCTACACTTTACGTAAGAACAAAATAACAGCAATCCTTCCTATTTCTTATAACCTGGTGGCGACAATTGACTCAGCCTTCAATACTTTCTTTTACACTAATTCTACGAACCTTGGACTCTGCCTGAATTGAAATAGGGAGTGGCCCACGTGATATAAAGATATTTCCTCAAAAATAGCTTATCTGGGGATAACTCTTCATTTTTTTCTTTTTGATAGAAATACATATGATATCAATATAGCGGAAGTAAAGACACAGTAGAGGGGGGTAAAGATTTAGTCTATATAAAGGGGGCGTGTAGATATTACGGAGAAGAGAGTTTCCTCTATCATCCCTAGACCATGAGTTTATTTCTCATGTGTACCGTAGATGACCCATATATCTGTCGAAGCAAATGAATAACTTCCCTTGTTAAGTGACCTATTGAGTAGAATCCAGTTCTCAAATTTATTCATATGAACATCATTGACGGATATCGCCCATTCTTAAATGTATTTTCGAAGCAATAACAGAGAAAGTATAACACATCAGTAGATAAAAACTGATAAGTGAAGGTTTATGCTTAAATGGGAAAAGTGAATACCCTAATACATATTTGAATAGTTCGGAGTAATTAATGCATATACAAGCAGGGCTATATCTCATTATACTACTGTATATGACAAAACACCAAGAGCTAAACAGAACCTCCAAGTGGCTAGTCAACTATGTCTTTAAAAACACAGATATTGAATAGTGTTTCAGGAAATTCTTAGACAGATGCTACCAGATACAAGATATCACTTTAAACCCACAAGTATTTACTAAAAAAAAAAAAAATAACCATTTTACAATGCAATAATGCATGTCAATTACTACAAAGAGGAATGGCTATAAAAGTTAAGGCATAATAATGTTACCCCTTTCGAAAAAAACAACACCGAAATAGAATTAGTTCTAAAATTAAAAAATCACAAGACCTGTAATTTGATCATGACAAAAATCCCAAGATAAAATTAGAACGACCATAAGAAGCACAAAAATGGTTTACGAATTCCTATGCCCTGTTGGGGGAAGCTGCCCCAACATTTATGTTGATGCAACCATGCAATAAAGATAGGGAAATATATTTCTTTTCACATCTAAGAAAGTCCTACTTTAAAAAAAAATAATAACAAACATGAGAGACGCCCTACAAGAGAAGAAATAGTGAAACACATGCAAACTATACACCAAACTTTGAATGAATAACGAGTTTAACTTACAAAGGCTCTGTTCATACACAAACATTAACCCATCTTGAATTTCATCAAACAAAATCTTAAGCATTCCAAACCTTAAGAATCAAGTTGATATTGGAAATAGCGAAGGGCTGAACATAACAAGCCAATAACATTTCTTGAGAAGGGCCCCATCAAAAATATAATATTAATATAAACACTGGTGATTGGAGTAATATACTCTTTACAAAAATAAATATATTCTATATAAATTACAACACTTAGAAAAGAATTTACATAAAAAAAAAAAATCATTCGAAATATCAAGTCTGAACAAAACTTATATTAAGACAAAAATTTTATGATCTGAAAATTATAATCACTCGTTTCACTTGAAATAAAATTTTACAAGCCATTTAATTAGTCTTACCACTCAATGAATATAGTTAACCGGATAACATTACAAATACCTTCCATGTTAATACAGGGTTAGTCGCAAAAGCTCTAGGAGAATTTTTATAATTACTCATTATGTTTACAAAAACCCATCACAGCAAAACTTTGAAATTCCACTGAACATTTTTAAAACCTCACACTGGGGTGAGAGAAGCCGGGGGGGGGGGGGGGGATGGCTATGACTTAAGGCTAGCATTATTGAGAACTTCAAGCACCGAACTCAAAAGTGCCTACAGGAGACTGAAGAGTATGAAAGTGAAACTAGGTAAACTACTCAGTCATCGGTCGTTTAACGAAACCTTCAAGATTAATGAATTGCTGCTCACTTACACCAATATATATATATATATATATATATATATATATATATATATATATATATATATATATGATAAATTTTGCACATTTTTACGTGTTTTTCATATTCAAATAATCCATATATATTTTTGATACATTAATGTCTGGATTCTCTTAACGACCTCGGGATCAGAGCCCCAGGCGAAATCACACAAAGACAAGAGCTTGGCTCCGGCCGGGAATCGAACCCTGGTCGGCAAGCCTGTATAGACAGTGACTAAGCCACTTGGCCACGAAGAAGGATAAAAGTCAATGACAATTCTTCTATACTTATACCTGTCGAATTCAGGTATTTTGTACTTAGAATTGAAATCAACCCATCCTCACCATCGTAGCTAATTGGTAGTTTGTTACTTGGCATTCAATTAATGATAAATTTTGCACATTTTTACGTGTTTTTCATATTCAAATAAGCCATATATATTTTTGATACATTAATGTCTGGATTCTCTTAACGACCTCGGGATCAGAGCCCCAGGCGAAATCACACAAAGACAAGAGCTTGGCTCCGGCCGGGAATCGAACCCTGGTCGGCAAGCCTGTATAGACAGTGACTAAGCCACTTGGCCACGAAGAAGGATAAAAGTCAATGACAATTCTTCTATACTTATACCTGTCGAATTCAGGTATTTTGTACTTAGAATTGAAATCAACCCATCCTCACCATCGTAGCTAATTGGTAGTTTGTTACTTGGCATTCAATTAATGATAAATTTTGCACATTTTTACGTGTTTTTCATATTCAAATAAGCCATATATATTTTTGATACATTAATGTCTGGATTCTCTTAACGACCTCGGGATCAGAGCCCCAGGCGAAATCACACAAAGACAAGAGCTTGGCTCCGGCCGGGAATCGAACCCTGGTCGGCAAGCCTGTATAGACAGTGACTAAGCCACTTGGCCACGAAGAAGGATAAAAGTCAATGACAATTCTTCTATACTTATACCTGTCGAATTCAGGTATTTTGTACTTAGAATTGAAATCAACCCATCCTCACCATCGTAGCTAATTGGTAGTTTGTTACTTGGCATTCAATTAATGATAAATTTTGCACATTTTTACGTGTTTTTCATATTCAAATAAGCCATATATATTTTTGATACATTAATGTCTGGATTCTCTTAACGACCTCGGGTTGATTTCAATTCTAAGTACAAAATACCTGAATTCGACAGGTATAAGTATAGAAGAATTGTCATTGACTTTTATCCTTCTTCGTGGCCAAGTGGCTTAGTCACTGTCTATACAGGCTTGCCGACCAGGGTTCGATTCCCGGCCGGAGCCAAGCTCTTGTCTTTGTGTGATTTCGCCTGGGGCTCTGATCCCGAGGTCGTTAAGAGAATCCAGACATTAATGTATCAAAA
>NC_090750.1:46640334-46655334 GCF_036898095.1 Palaemon carinicauda | reverse complement strand
CAATCACCATAGGAAGAATTCTCTTTATCTGTATCAGTATTTAATGACTTCAAAAGTACTTGTGATAAGATAAAGTTCTTTGACATATCATCAGAAAACCTCAATATCATTACCAGAAAAGACAAATATCTCAATAATTTTCCTCTACCTCAGTTTCATTTTAATTGTGTTTCAATGAGAGAGAGAGAGAGAGAGAGAGAGAGAGAGAGAGAGAGAGAGAGAGAGAGAGAGAGAGAGAGAGAGAGAGAGAGAGAGAGAGAGAGATGTCTTTATTCATTGTCATTTAGAGTGACGGTTTAGGATTATTTAATCCTAATTATTTGCAATTGAGGCATGATGCGCATTTAAAAGGAAATTGGAAAATTGTATGGAAATCCTCATATATAAGGGATAGCCTATGCGATGTTCGATACACAATATAATGACTGACATCTAAGAATATAAGGCTGACTTATATTTTACTCACATTATTTTAAAACTTTTGACATTTTTAAACAATTTTGTTAAGAACACGTATTCTAAAAGAATCATCCGACATCGAACATAATAACATATTACACTTCTATTGTTAAGTCAACAAAACTTTTAACATCGCTAGACAATTTCTTAATTGCTCCATTACCAGCCTTTAACACCATCTCTCCTTGGTGACACTTAAGCAACCTCTTCATCTCTTCCAATTGTTCAAGGAATTCATCCTTGGGATGAACAAGTGCTCCTTGGAATTTAGAAATCTTTTCTGTCCAGGGTCTTTCATATGAATCGGGTACTTTTATTAACAACTGATACTGAAGTAATTTTCTTTTAATGAAACCTCTTTTTTTTCTATAGCCACCAGAGAGGGTATGTCTTTTAAGTCTTCATTGACTACAGAATACTCTTCTGGATACCATCGAATGCTGCAATTGTCACCGCTGAGAGACGAAGCTCCATTTCTTGCGTTATTTAATATCCCTTGGATTCAGAAGGTTTATCATGTTTCTTGTTGTGCAATGAACCTTGTAATAAAGTGTTCTTAATATAAAGATCTTCTGAATCATATTGCGATTCAAGTAAAGAAAGGTATGTTGTAATTCACTACAACATAGGTGTACCCATTTCTTTTGAAGTTTTCCATCTTTTAGGTATAGATAGAGTGAGATAACTTTAACTTATTTCCCTATACTATAGCAACCAACAAAACAGCACATACTTTTTTAGATCTTTGTTCATTCAGATAAGACAAGAAGTTGAATTATCTAAACGATTAACAGGCATGGACTGACTACGCTTCACATGGGTGATTAACAAAATAATCCGCCAGTATACAGCTGCGGTCATATTTGTGCGGTAGTGCTTGGCGATCTGAGGAGATATGGAAAACCCCACTTTCAGGCATTATTCCATCACATATTTCTCAAAATGCAGGACACTGCGGCATACGCGACTCATCATGCTGAGTAAGGCGACCAGGGGCGATGCAAAACACAGGCACAGAGCAATAAGGATGACACATGGGGATACATAACCATACGATACACCGCCTGATATTGGATTGCATCACAGTGGGCAAGTTGTGACACCTAAACAGGTGAGGCACTTTGTGGTAATGATCTTTGTTTACATGATATATATGCGATATGGTATGCGGCATGCGTTATCCATGGAACTCCCGTATATAAAAAAAAAAACTCACTGCCAATAAGTTATCATTAAATACGTAAATTTGAAATAAAGAAAAATAGTAGTACTTTTTTATTTGAAATATATAATTATAATTGATATCTCTTTGTTTTCTTTTTTTCTGGTTTTTATTTCATTTTTCTAATCCCCATTCTTACAATTTTCAGCAAAACTTCAAAATGAAAAAAATTACTCCATTCATCGACTGTTTTTGTACATTTAATTTATTTTTAATAAACACAAGCCTTACACTTCTCTCTCTCTCTCTCTCTCTCTCTCTCTCTCTCTCTCTCTCTCTCTCTCTCTCTCTCTCTCTCTCTCTCTCTTACATAGGATCTTTAAATGAAGCACACACACAGAAAAATACACACAAAGACACACATCCACACAAAAACACACACATCTTCACACAGACACACACACACTCTCTTTGAGGTAGATTCAAGAATAATTCTCAGATGCGTTCAAGAGAGTTCTTATTATAATTTGATATTTATAATACTAGATTTTAACCACAATTAGGTTAGTAGGTTGGCCTAGGCACTAGCCACCCGTTGAGATGCTACCGCTAGAGAGTTATGGGGTCTTTAGACTGTCCAGACAGTACATCATTGGATTCTTCTCTCTGGTTACGGTTCATTTTCCCTTCGCCTACACACACACACACACACTGCGATTAGTCTGGCCTATTCTTTACTTATTCTCCTCTGTCCTCATACACCTGACAACACTTCTTTTTCACCCAAGTGGTTACTGCCCTGAAATTGTTCAATGGGAACTTTTCTCTTGTTAAGTGTAAGAGAGACTCTTTAGCTATGGTAAGCAGCTCTTCCAGGAGAAGGACACTCCAAAATAAAACCATTGTTCTCTAGTCTTGGGTAGAGCCCTATCCTCTGTACCATGGTCTCCCACTGTCTTGGGTTAGAGTTCTCTTGCTTGAGGGTACACTCAGGCATACTGTTCTGTCTTGTTTCTCTTCCTCTTGCTTTGTCAACCCTTACCGCTCATACGGATATCTCTACTACGGTGAAAAGACAATACCGGCTACTCCAAGTGGTGGCTGCTCAGTGAATCACACTGACTATGAACCCTTCATGGTCCTTTTGAAAATGTCGTATTATCAACAATTTAGTTCAATTAAACTAATTCTTATGATATCATTGGGAAGGTAAATCATTATACTTTTTCACTTTACATTTATAATAGACGTACTACGAATACTTATCACACAGTAAGGTGAAACTTTGTGTTATAATTCACAAAATCATTCGGAAATGGGAATTTCCCCTGTCATTAATCCCCAATAATACAGTTACATTTTATTTTCTTATCGTAAAAAGTGTTCACGCAAAAAGTTTATGAATCAATGCCCATCCCAATGATTTAGTGAAGTGATTTCCTGTTTATTTGTTCACGTTTCAATCAATTTTGTTAAGAAATCCAACTATCTAAGCGTGAATTGGCGACGTTCATTACCTAGCGAGGTCGCTAACGTATCTTCTTAGACATATAATCGATAGGTTGCCAGTTACCAAATGGTAACTAATTACTTAGGATTGTTAAGATATAAGATATGGTGGAAGGTTTAATAAAATTATGGTATATTAGGTAAATGTAATATGGAAATAAATAAAAAATGAACCAATAGGGGAAAATTAAATGAAGCTAATAAAATTTTCATGAAATATTTCGAAAGATATGGCACCTTTAGAATATTCAGAGGTATTTTACCATCAGTGTCCGAATCCATACCATCTATGCAAAAGACACCTGTAGCAAATCCAGCCACCAATCTCTTCGACATGAGAGAGAGAGAGAAAGAGAGAGAGAGAGAGAGAGAGAGAGAGAGAGAGTCAAGGCGAATGTATAGCCAGTGATACTCGTGCTTTAGAATTACTGATTTTTATTATAGTTTTATTTACATAAAACATAAAAGCAATTACTAAAGAGACCTATGTAATCAACCCTTTTCCAGTATTCATAATCGTATGAGACCTTCATACAGGATGACAAATTTCTGATTATATAGAAAACTAGTGTTTATCTATCAAGTAGGAATGTACGTACAGCACAGTACATTGTGTTGTTTGTGGTTTATGGCGACACACACACACATACACACACACATACACACATACATATATATATATATATATATATATATATATATATATATATATATATATATACATACATATATATACACACACACATATATACAGTATATATATACATATATATATATATATATATGTGCGTGTATGTGTTAGATCATATAATAGTTGTTTACGGTTGCTTCTACAAATGTGTATATCATGTGATATTTCCCAGTTTCCTCCTTATACAGCAAAGTTTTGTAACTGTGGAATGTCAGATAAACGACATTGCCATCAAATAGACATGCCTTTACTTGTAAACCAAAACGCCTGAAGGAACAAGCAGCAATTGTGGGATATGCTCACATAAATTCGACTCTGGATTATATTGGTCACTTTCGACCGAGAAAGGTCACGGCCTTGGAACGGTTCACTTTTCCTAATCCAGGCCACTAATCCCCTGGGCGACTTACCATTTTCTTCTTATGGTTCCTTTCGTCGTTTACATGTTACTGAATTATAGGCAAATATTTTAATTTACTGTTTAAATTCTAGTCAAATCAAACATTGGGTGTGATTGTTTTGTAACACAATTTCCATCAGTAAATTAAAACCAGATATTGATAATATTCTCACAATAAAAACTGTAGGTTTTTACACACACCTTATATTATACACAAGGTATTGACAGTAAAGATTATTCTCTCTCTCTCTCTCTCTCTCTCTCTCTCTCTCTCTCTCTCTCTCTCTCTCTCTCTCTCTCTCTCTCTCTGTGGCAATGAACAGGCTACGGCATTAGATTACTGGCAGTCTTATTGGTCTTATCAAACTATTGAATATATATATATATATATATATATATATATATATATATATATATATATACATACATATATATAAATAAACATATATATATATAATATATATACATATATATATATATATATATATATATATATATATATATATATATATATATATATATATATGTGTGTGTGTGTGTGTGTGTATGTGTGTGTTTCTGTTAATAATAGTCTGATAGTTTGTTCTATGAATTTGTACAGTGTAATATTTCCTAAATCGTTAACGCTGTATACAACTTAGAGCTGAGACTATGAAACTTCGGATAACAAACGACATCGTCATCAAATAGACATGGCTTTACTTGTAAAACAGAAAGCCGTAGAAAGAATCCACATTCCAATGTGGATTATCACTTTTGACCGCGAAAGGTTAGGTTAACCAATTCTCTCATCCCAGCCACCATTCCCCTGGGTGACTCATCCTTTTCATCTCCGGCTCCCTTTCGCCTTTTATATTCCATAAAATTTATCGGTAATTTTACTATTTTACTATTTCAATATCATGTCAAATCTAACATTGCTATAATTGTTGTTGAACTTGTTTTCTATCAAGAAATAAAAATCAGACAATCATAATATTCTTACGAGCCCAACAGTAGGTTTTTACACATAACCTTCATTTTTGTGGAAATAGATTCATAGGCCTACAGTATTGAATTATTTCTTGTTTTGCCAAATATCCAATAAAGATTACTATCTTCTCTCTCCCTGGAAATGAACAGCCTACGGCGTTAGACTACTTACTGCCTCATTAGTATTTTCATGCTTTCTATTTTGATGGTGATGAGAAAAGAAAAGCTAATTATAAAGTACAGAGGTAGTTAGGATTTTAGGTTTATCCCTTATTTTTTAGTCAGTTGATTATATATATATACATATATATATATATATATATATATATATATATATATATATATATATATATATATATATATATATATATATATATATATACATACATATATATCGTTTTCTGCTAAACACAGATTTTATGAGTTCCTTGGAATCAACTTTTCTTGTACTAAATACGTCATTGATAGAGATCTTCCGAAGAAACCCAATTTGAATGAGCAATCCATGAAAGGCCACTACTTCTTTTGCCGTTACGTCTTTCCAGTCTTGCCAAACAGAATATTGCTGGCTGAAGAGGACGTTTTAGGTTGATCTTTTGCCTTGCATAATTATTCGTTTCATAGGCAATCAATTGAAATAACTCCATGGAAAAAAAAAATGAAAAAATCTAGCGGGGTATGCATCCCAGCTCTATGAGGAAAAGTGTTGTTTCCCCGTATGAAGATATTCTTTTAGTTTATGCACTTTTTTATTATATTCTTCCCATTCAATTTCTTCATCGTCACTGTGACTACCTTCTTCATCTTTCTCTTTTAGCAATTCTCGTGGAGGGTAGAAGAGCCTCTCGTCAAAGTCACTGCCAACGTGGTCAGAATCGGAATCGGATGAAGCATTTTCTTCTAAAAGTCATTGAGAACCCCGTAATAACTAATATCGCAATTTTCCTCATTGTCGTCGATGCCTATAAAATCATCTTCTAAAGGACACATTTCAAGACATTCTAATAATTACGACGTACTTCGCAAAAACTTTTTCGATGAAGCAATGATATAGGATAAGTGTTTGAAAAGCGATGACCTTGGAAAATAGCTGGTGCGACGGGAGTCGATCACAATCGGTACTTGCTGCTGACCGAGGCCAAATGCACCGAGAAATGGATATCTTGAGCGCCTGTCTTTATTTATTAATCTAACTTGTCTTGGGGGAAAAGGAGGAAGGGGATTAACTAAAAAAACGAGGAATATCAATCTTAAAGAACCACAAAAAATGAAGCAACGATTTACAAAGCATGAAAGGGAATGGCGTACCGCCACCCCCATCCCTTCACCCTCCAGTATACAGCTTCGGTCATAATTCTGAGGTAGTGTTTGGACATCTGAGGAGGTATGGAAAAATCCCACTATCGGGCATTATTCCACCCATATTTTTCAAAATGCTGGACACCGCAGCATGCACACAAATGATGCTGTGTAATGCGACCAGGGGCGATGCACACCACAGGCACAGAGAAAGAAGGGCGATACATGGGGATACATAGCCATGCGATACACCGCCTTATATGGGATCTCATCGCAGTGGGCAAATTTTGACATCAAAATTGGTCGGACACTTTACAGTAATGATCTTTGTGTACATGATATACATGCGATATGGTATGCAGCATACGTGATCCATGGAACTCCCGTATATATAAAAAACATCGCCAATAAGTTAACCTTAAAATCTTATTGTGAAGTAAAGAAAAAAAAAGAGTACTCTCTCTCTCTCTCTCTCTCTCTCTCTCTCTCTCTCTCTCTCTCTCTCTCTCTCTCTCTCTCTCTCTCTCATACATAGGATCTTTACATGAAGCAAATAGAGTAGAAGGCTATATTAGTCTATGGGCAGAGACTATACACATGCATACGCAATATCATACACACGCATATATACACAAACACACACACACCCTCATACGGACACACACACACTCACTTTGAGGTATATTCAGGTATAATTCTCAGATGCGTACAAGAGAGTTCTTATTATAATTTTATATATATAATACTAGATTTTAACCATAATTAGTCAACGCAGTATTCACATACAAAGCATGAAAGGGAATGGCGTACAACCCCCCCCCCCTCCAACTTTATATACCAGCGCTTAACACATGCCTAACGATGCATATTGCCACTTTTCCCACAGGGAGTATACTGTACATATAGTTTTGAGAGGCGATTCAGTTAAGCAGTACCAGTGGAACAGAAAAGGGTAATGGGTTGCTGTTATCTCCTTGCACGTATGGTACCACAGGTGCCCAGCCATCGCCACACCCTACGTGATAGAATGGAGCATGTTCCATTATGTCTGCCAGTGCCGAGACCGAGTGTGAACACCCAGGATGTATCGCACACGTGGAGACACTCACCATGGTCCTTGGGATTTAGCACAAAACACACATGGGATGAATGGGAATTTGCGGTGATGTGCTCAAAATATAGCTAAAATCTACATTTCACCGCATCGGGTCGCTATGGCTGTATCTCCTAAGTGAGACTGCAGTTTACCTCACCCCTCAGGCTCGAGTGACTTAATCCCCATCAGTGACAAGAGCTAATATATATAACATTCTTAAGATATGCAGATTACTTAATTCGGTTTAGTGGATTGCTGGATGAATTACAAAAGATAATGGAATATTAGATCAGAGAGGACTGGAAATGCATATGTGTAAAACTATGATATTATTTAATGCATATGCAGAGAGACAACAAATAATTGTTCTAGACGAAACTCTAGTGGTTGTTAAAGAATATACATACTTAGGAGAGACGGTATGTGTTTCCCCCGAAAATGAGACCGTAAGTTTAAGAAGGATAAGAATGTGATATTAGAGCTTTTGGTAAACAAAATTAGATCATGATATGTAAAATGCCATTTTTTTCTAAAAAGAAAAGTATTTAATGAGATGGTCCTACCAGCATTTGCTTATGCATCAGAAACTTAGAGCCTTACTAAAGTCTTAGAACAAAAGCTAGTTACAACTCAAAGAGCGACAGTAAGAATAATGAGGGGATTAACACAAAGTGATAGAAAAAGTGCAACATAGATACAATTGCAAACTAAAGAAAAGGGTATTCTAACAGGTAATCACAGGTACAGTACGTGGGGTTATTTCTCTCCCTCTCCCGCCACACAGTCTGGCTCATATACCCCTTGTCTGTGATCGTAACTGACACTAAATTCTCCCACAAATGATGGTCACAAGTATAAGAAGATGATCTCCCTAATATTTGGACGAGTCATAGTCCCAAAGTGACACACTTGCTAGGCCTAAATCGGAATTGTCTCTTCCATCACACATATCGAAGTCAAGTTTGTCTCCGGAGTAATTTCAAAACAATGCTATAAGATTGTAGCTTGGGAGGTCAAGGCAAGTAAGGTTGTAGCTTTTCCGTGGTAAACAAAGTCATTAGCTGGAGGGAGGTTGAGGGTTGTTTGTACTGGCAGGCCTACACTACTAGCGACAACTGGACTGTCTTCATGCCCCTCCCAACCATTATCATTCATAAGCATACTTTCTTACTCTAAATCACCACTACTCTATTCGTAATAGTCTGAAATTCTTGCTTCCGGTAATATACTTTGCTATGCGATGAAGATATAAACCCCTCCATGTCCATTCCACTTTCTTCATTTAATAAAATTTGATGAAATTTAAAGGTTGTGATTTCCTCCACACGCTCTGCCATCACATTTTCTTATCAGCCAGTTTGTTCACTTTTCTACACTTCAAACAGTATTCAAATGTATCAGTAAATACTTGAAAACTCTTTGTATCGATAAGAAATGCAATAGCACTTCACAAATACCGTACAATATCTAACGAAAAAAGTTATCCAAAAATGCTTCCAAAACGTGTTAAACTCGGTCAAACCATGGGATGAGCTGATGTGTGATGAATGCATAAAACGTGTTCTGTTATACTGAAGATCTGCCCAGAATCTGCTGGGAGCCTAGTCTTTTTTAAATGACGCGAAAATTTAACAAGATTTTCTCCTTGCAACATAGAAAATTGATGGAGTGCTATGACCACCTGAAGGTAATGTTTCAGGTATCTGTGAATGGTAATACATATTCAAAAGGAAATTGATTAACATACTTAAGAGTAAGCAGGTGTCCTAAAAGATCAATAAACTATATTATTCTGAATTATTAAAGGCCTACTATGACATAGTAAAATAATGGACAGCAAATACGAGAAAGTTTTATACTTCTCGGCCAAAGGGTACAGAAATTAGTTACCTTTTCAAATATTTTCAGTTTTTAAATTCTTAGACTCCTGTATTCTTCCATTATTACTATTAATATAAATATCATATTAATATACTAATTCCCTTATACTGTTGGCATATGAAAATATGAAACTATTCAAATACACAAGATTAACAGCAAATAAACACACACAAGCGCTCTATACATAATTCATGCATAGACTGAAGTTGGAAGATTAGTGAGGGACATGCTGATTACACTGGAGGGGAAGGAGAAGAAGTAATTGATTATAAGGCAGTTAATGGCAAGGGGGAAAGAGGAAAAAGGCGTAAGGGGATACCTCTTAATTGTATGGCGAGACAATAACGAGCGGTGAATTCTACAAAGCGTCACAACAACTTGGTATATTTTAGTATATATGTATCGATTAATTTCCTAAATGTTTCCTAAAAGTTTCGATTAACTTGCATTTATCCGGAAGGAATTTAATGTATATCAGTTCAATTATACGACCAGCCCTCTTCAATAAAGAGTGAGATCACATGATTTTTAATTGGGTGGCTAACTAGTTAGCGTCTACTGTTAGTGGTACTTATTTTGTTATAATACCCCTAGGTATCGTGAAATTAAATGTTTTTTTTTTTTTTCCAGTAAGCAACATTATCGGTGCATATAAAAAAACAGCATCTTTGCTCCCTCTTTTAAAGTATTCTGACAAATGATTAAATAATAAACAAGCAACTGGTTATCTTTTGATGTATGTAGCCAATGAATATTCTATATATTTAGTCAGTCTATGGTGGTAAGAGTTTCCTACTATCGTTTCCAGAGGCCGTGTAATAGTGTTTTTTTTTTTTTAAATAACTCCTAAAATAACTGATGGATTTCCATGATATCAAAGCAGGGAGCGCTTCATACAATGGCCTAATTTTGGGAAATACTGTGCATTGCCAATTACGTTTCATTAACTTTTTTACTTAAGAAAATGAGGCTAAAGCCAGTCTTAGCCACCCACACATTCGCAAAGTGATGACGTCCCTCAGTGACGTTGTTATAACGTTTCTTCCCCTGTACCTCCCATCCCCCGAATTGTTAAACGCCTGTTCAACTCCATAGATAATTGTCATATGACCTACCCCAAGCAATACGAAATTCTTTGTCAGTAAAAGTTCAGCATACCTGGTAATGTGATTCGTGACTTTAGACTTTACCTAAACACAAGACCAACGTTTTATATCTTACCCACTCACTTACATTGAAGATCAAGAATGAGACTTATGACAGGAGACGAAAGAAGCCATGCTAACCCTACACTTCGCACTTCAAGCGAGTGTTGGTAAAGCAATAGAAATATAGTTTTCTTTAGGTTAAGCCGTAGGACTCATTTTTCCATACAACACAGGTTACTCGATACATCAATTGCCAGGAAGAAAATGACAGAGAGCATTGTTTGATATAATTTATCATATCAATTTCACCAGAGAGAGTAGCTTGAATTCCTTAGAAGGTAGACTTCTAAAAGATGTTTCATATAAGGGCATTGACATCGGCCATTTGATAAATTTTGAAATCATATATATATATATATATATATATATATATATATATATATATATATATATATATATATGTGTGTGTGTGTGTGTGTGTGTGTGTGTGTTCATACATACATAAGATTTATTATATTTCAACCTACAGTTTTATATATTTATTTACGTTATATGTACCAGTACCTATTTTTGTTACTTAAAAGGTATGTGACAAATATCATTGCGACTTTGTCACTGGAATTATACCAGACTTCAATTAATGAACCAATCAACCTTACTTTGAGAAATCCATTGACAATGTCTACATGCCAAGCTGATATACTCGTATCAAAGTATTCATTAGCTTTGCTTTTCCAAAATAAAGTTATCACCAATTGCTGGAAACCATAGATTTATGAGGGATGAAAAAAAAAAAAAAAAAAAAAAAAAAAAAAAAAAAAAACAAGAAATGGACACATACATTTTACTCATCATCACTCTCAAGGAAAATTTTTTATTTTTTCATTTTTACTAATGTTTTTATTTTATTTTTTTATTTCATTTTATCTTTTAGTCGCATATCTAAAATTTGTAGGAGTCCGAGTAGAATATCTCTCAGTGCGATTCCACAGCCCTGTTTTAAACCTCTTCCATTATGTTTGATAATTTGTGTTAACCAACTAATCATTATCTACCACCATAATACATTTAATTGCTCTTCCAGCTCATTTTATATGTGCAGTACACAGTCTTTCCTAACAGGGATTTACTCGGTAGCCTAATAACATTGGGAGTGAAGGAAAGAAGACAAGAAGGAAGGGAGGGGGGGAGTACTAAGATAGCCATAGGTGTAAACACCGAAGGAGGGTTGGGGGAACCTCTGCGTCACAGTTACGTGATTAAGTAACACTTCTTCGAAACGCTCTGAAGGAAGGGAAGAAGTTCCTCTTTTTTTCTAAGAGTAAACGGGTTAATTAAGCACATCTGTCAATTCATTGTACCACCAAAAATTAGGCCAATGTTTGAAACATTCATTACTGTAGTTTCATGGAAATTCATAAGCCGGTTCGTTAGATATTTGGGAAAAACACTATTACTCGGCCTCTGGAAACGATAGTAGTTTATGAAGACAATGTAAATTGGTAATTGGAATGTTAGAACCATAAAACAGGTTGGGAGGATACAGCAGGTGGAGAATGAATTTATGAAATATAGTTTGGATATCTTGGCCCTAAGTGAAGCAAGATGTAATAGGATTGGTATGGAAATATTAGACGATATATATATATATATATATATATATATATATATATATATATATATATATATATATATATATATATATTCATGAAGATCAGATGGAGTTGGAAGAGAATGGGTAGGGATGATGATTACATCCTGAGCAGAAAAGGCATTAAAAGAGTGGTGATTATTTGCAAAGTTTAAATCAAACCAGTGTAATATGAAGTGTTAAGAGTTTGCAATGCAACAACAAATTATTCCTCTGAAGAAAAGAAAGATAATTACTATGAAGCATTGTAGAGCGTAATAGATGGGATCCCAGAGAGAGATATGAACACTGGGATTAATAACCTCGATGGTAAAGTTGGAAGGATTAATCAAGGTATAAAGAAATCCATTGGTGTTGAGGGTCTTAGTAAAGATGGAAATGAAAATGTAACACATTTTATGATTTTTTTTTTCCAAACAAGGGCGAGCGCAAATATACATGGACTTCAGCATGTGGCAATTACATAAATCAACTAGATCACATAGCCATTAATAAAAAGAGAAGGAGGAGTCTGAGAAATGTTAGAAGCTATAGATATTGGTTGTGCTCACCAGCAGCTCCTCGTTGTCACTCTGAAATTAAAACTGAAATTACCCAACAAAAAGTTTGATAAAATATACTGGAAGATGAGTACAAAGAAACATTTGCAATCAAATGTAATAATCGATACGCAGTCTTGGAGACTTTAGGAGACGAAGAACAAACAACTAACAAAGAATTGTGTGAAATCAAAAATACTTATCACTCAGTTGGTATTAAAGTTTTTGGAGATGGAGTTACATGGAGAAAGCCATGAATATCAAACGATACTTGGGATAATATAAAAAGAAGACAAACACAGAAATTGATTGTTGAAAGTTTAAGAGGAAATAATGGAAATTACGACGCAGAGCATGCAGAGTATTCCAGTATTGATAGTGAGGTAAAAAGAAAAGCCAGGAATGACTGGAGATACTATTTAGAGAGGAGAACAGATGAGGCTGACGAAGCTATGAGTTCAGGGAGTGGCTATCGTGTAAGTATTGCCTATAGAAATATTAAGGTAATCTCTACAGTGGTAAAGAAGTGGCATATACCGATTAAAAGGTACATGGATCTGTTATAACAACACAAGATAAAGAAAGGCAACGTCGAATGAAGCACTTCACTGAGGTCATGGATAGAATATATGAAGGGACGATTTTATTGATATACCAGAACCTGATGAAGACCTTGATGAGCATCATATCATCGGTAGATAAACAATGAAATTTATATATTTTTCTGGAGAATTCAACATTATTGATCACCGCATGTAAAGTAACTAGGAATTTTTTTAAACTCAATAAACAGAAATTTGGATGGGAAATTGCGTGGCACAGAGTTGTTTTAACCTAATGCAATTGAGAGAAGAGGAAATGATGGTCTTTCTCCTGGCTGAATCTAGTGGTGTTGCGTTTGTTTCGGGTATATTATAAAAATGTTGTGATGCAAGAACTGTTGATAACTTTTAGGCACAGATTCTCTGATTTGATGGGTAATACATAGGTGTTGAAATACAATTTTTCATTAAGAAAAAAAAAATAAAGTAGCTTTGAAACCACTGTTAACACCATAAAGAAGAAATTCAATTCAATGAAAAAAAAAATAATATTATAGACGAGGCATTAGGAGACATATAATGAAGATGTTCCGCCAGTTTTTATCTGTAACTCATCTCGCAGAAACATTTATACGTCGAGGGAAGAGGACCAAAGTTTAAATTGAAGTCTTTTGGAGTCCACAAACAATTCATTAATTTCAGGTATCCAATTCTATTCTTGAAACTTGCAGATTGAAATTCTATCGCACGGTTGAGAAATGAATAGACCTTTTGAAAGTTGATTTCTATTGTTTGAAGACAGATATCATCTACATTGAACTCTGGGCTCTTTCTCAAATACTAAGTGAGAGCGAATCGTATCCATAGACATACAAACGCTCGCAGACACACACACATACACACACAAACACACAGACACATCACACACTCACACACACACACACACACATATATATATATATATATATATATATATATATATATATATATATATATATATATATATATCATCCGTAACTAATTCACTGTATGACAAAGACCTCAGCCATGTCTTTGTACTATTTAGGGTCTTTCTATGTCAGTCTATACATGAAAAATTTCTTAGCTCGTCAATCCATCATTGTCTCTTCTTTCCTTTGATTCATTTATAATCTAATATTCTTAATGTCAAAAGATTACTCGACATTCTCCTTTCGATTTATTACGTGTTATTAGAATATCTTATACTTTAGTTTGCTCTTGTATCATGTTTCTCTTATTCGATCTCTCTGGAGTATTCCCAAACACAAACACACTCAAACATACACAAAAACACACACATAAACATACACACACACGCATATATATATATATATATATATATATATATATATATATATTTATATATATGTATATATACACACACATATATATATATACATATTTATATATATACTGTATATATATATATATATATATATATATATATATATGTATATATATACTGTATATATACACACACATATATATATATATATATATATACATATATAATGTATAATATACATATATATATATACCTATATATATATATTTATATGAATATATATATACACACAATATATATATATATATATATATGTACATATTTGTATATATATATACATATATA
>NC_090750.1:46632834-46635334 GCF_036898095.1 Palaemon carinicauda | reverse complement strand
GATAGAACACTGACTTGAGTAATTAAGTAGCAGACGACAAGCCCACAATATATCAGCGCCATCTGTTGTGAAACACTCCAAAACATAAAATCTTGAACCATTCAATATCTGGTACCACAAAATGGCCACACAAGCCTAGGAAAAAAAAAAACATCTACCTAGAGCTTACAAGTGAGGAAATAACAGACAAAAAAATAAAAGCATTCATTGTTCAAGACGAACCAATTCTAAAGTATTGAAATAAAACAAAAAAATAAATGAATACAAATCAATAAACAAGCCCAGGAAAAGGAATAATTCTGAAACACAAGACTGTCGGAGTCTTGCAAGTGAAATCACGTAATGGAAGTCCACAAGGCATGATGTAAAAAAAAAAAAAAAAGGGGGTCTGCCCAAATCTTTCCACTTCCCACTGTACTTCATTTAACACTTTCCCCTCCAATTATTCCAAAATCCTAATCCCCACTCGCCTCCCCCACCTATCCTATTCCCCTATACTGTAGCTGTATCTGTAGAGCACACCTTATTAAACAGGTAATATGCTAAAAAAAATCCAAGCTACATTCCTGTTTTCCTTGTACTGTCTTAGATTGTAACAGTTTACAAACCTCAGAGAACAATTACTAGTATCTTATTTGAAGATTTCAGTGTATTGATTGAAATGATTATCATAAAAAAATCAAGTAGTTATTTGTGGAAACTTCAATCTTTGGATAGATGATTTATCAATTCTTCAACATTTAGAGAGTTGTTGGAATCATATAAATTGGTGAACGATGTTGAATGTGTAACTACTTTGACTGGGCATACGTTGGACCATGTTTTGACGGATGGAGTGAGTAGCTGATAAAGATGTAGACTACTTCTACAGAAACATTCAGTGGTGAAGAAAATAAACTTTAGACATGAATCAAACTTCTCTCTTTTTGTATTGATTGAAGAAGTTACAAAGAAAATAAATGAGGATATCCGTATACGCTGAGATCATGATAACTAACGTTTGTTGGACGCTTTCTGTGTTGACTGCCCTAAGACCATATATAAAAGGATGAGTAGAAGTGGATATGATACAAAGTGGCCACTGATGGAAAAGACTATAATTGTTAAAGATCTATCTCTTTGGTTTGATAGGGAGACTTTACAGGAAAAGAGGAAAAAAAGTACGCAAAAAAAGAAAGTGGAATCGGTTAAGAAATCGAAAGTACCTGGGTAGAATACAAAACTGCAATGTGCCGATATAGCCTAATTACTTACTAAGAAAGAAAAATCCGAATTCTATAAGAGAAAGTCCCGTAAATAAAAAAATGTACACATAGAGAACAAGAAAGTTTTCAGCTTCCTCCTGACAGCCTTAATATCCTCTCTCTTTCTCTCTCTCTCTCTCTCTCTCTCTCTCTCTCTCTCTCTCTCTCTCTCTCTCTCTCTCTATATATATATATATATATATATATATATATATATATATATATATGTGTGTGTGTATATATCTGTTTGTGTGTGTGATATTTTGTGTGTTTCTGTTTGTCTTTGTCTTTGTATATGCGATAGTTTGCTTTTTGTATGCAGTGAAAAAGAATATTTTGCATAATCGATTCTGTGCTCCTTCTAAAAGTTTTGACAGTTAAATAAATATTAGTGCCACGTACGAAGGTAGTGCATTAATGTATCTAACGCCGTAGACTAAATGCTACTTTTCTGCTTCATTTGTTCCACACTGCTCTCCAGCTTCTTTTATCATCTGTTGAGATACTACCGTTAGAGAGTTATGGGGTCCTTTGACAAGCCAGACAGTACTATATTGAATTCTTCTCTCTGGTTACGGTTCATTTTCCCTTTGTCTACACATACACTGAATATACTGGTCTATTCTTTACATATACTCCTGTCTTCTTACACCTAACAACACTGATATTACCAAATAATTCTTCTTCTTCCAAGGGGTTAACTATTGCACTGTTATTTTTCAGTGGCCAGTTTCCTCTTGGTAAGGGTATAAGGGATTCTTTAGCTATGGTAAGCAGCTCTTCTGGGGGAAGGACATTCCAAAATCATACCCTTATTTTCTAGTCTTGGGTAGTCTCATAGCCTCTGTACCATGGCCTTCCACTGTCTTGAGTTCTCTTGCTTGAGGGTACACTCCGGCACACTATTTTATCGTATTTCTCTTCCTCTTGTTTTGTTAAGGTGTTTATAGTTTATGTAGGAAATATTTATTTCAATCATGTTACTGTTCTTAAAATAGTTTATCTTTCCTTGTTTCCTTTCCTCACTGACCTATTTTCCCTGTTGGAACCCTGGCGCTTATAGCATCTTGCTTTTCCAATGTGTTGTAGGTTAGCCAGAATAATAATAATAATAATAATAATAATAATAATAATAATAATAATAATAATGTAACTTGCTGGGTTTTCCCAGAGTTACACTTTGAAGCCGAATGACCTCAACCCATACCCCTCACCGCCAGGATATGAATTCATCATTAAAGTTTATGTCCAAATGT
>NC_090750.1:46617834-46630334 GCF_036898095.1 Palaemon carinicauda | reverse complement strand
CAGGAAGAAATAATGGATGAAAAACTAAAATACTTTGTAACACCAGCCTTTTGTGGTGTTTTATTAGCGATGTGGTCTCATGAAGATATGTGTTTCGCAACATTTTTGCTGTCAGATTGGAATTTCAGGTTATATATTTTCTTGATACCTTGCAAAGGATGTGAAATTTTCTTACACCTGGCAATATTACAACCCGCTGTTTATGGTATCCAATAACTAAAAATATAAGGATTTTTTTTTTTAAATGGCATTAACATGCGAAATAATCTTACGTTGGGCAGGTAAGGAAATAGTCTTTAAAATACATTAGGCCGGAATTTTCACTACGAGGTGAGGGAAAAGAATACTTATAAGGAGAATATTATAATGAATAACAGATAAATGGGCAGGGATCCCCGTGTTAACGACGGGCGTTGCTAAACAAGAAAGTCTAAAATCTTACAATTGGAACTCGGAATGTTAACACCAAGACCGAAAAATGTAGTGAGGTAGTAGTTGTAATGGAGAGGGGGGAAATCTACATCTTGTGTATTTAAGAGACAAGGTGGGTGGGAAACTAAGCCAGAGAGATTGACATTGAAAATAATATCATGTATAGTGAAACCAATGACAGAGAAATATGTTGAGTGGGTGTTATCTTAATTAAGGAAATGAATGAAGATGTTATTGAAGTGGACAAATAGAGCCTTAGAATGATAAAAATAAAACTGTGTTGTGTAGGATGCATCCTATACATAGTCAGTACATATGAACCTCAAGGGGGTTGTGGGGAAGAATTTAGAAAATATATTTTGGAAGGAAATGAATTAAGTTGGAGCATCAATAGAGCGGGAAAAAAGACTGGTTATAGGAGGTGACCGGAATGAACACATTGGAAGCAGTCGAAAATACATTCAATATTGGCCTTTGAAATGGCCAAATAGATCTTTTCTTATGTAGTAGGAACTATTTAGCGGAAGTGAAAAATAGCGAAATCATTAAAGATGAAACTTCAGGCACTCACCGTAGTTTATTTTTATCAGATTATTTAATACAGATAGTCGGCCAAAGGAAAATAAGGGTGTAGCGTAAGATAAAATAGCGGAGGCTAAAAGATCAAGAAATGAGAGAATGAGTTAAGGAAGCAGGCCTTCATAGCATAAGATTAGCAGACGATGTGAATAGAAAAGAGTACAATGGTATTGTGAACTGCTAAAGAATTATTGGGGAAAACATTAAGTAAAGGACCACCCAATAACAAAGAGGGCTGGTGATGGAACCCAAATACGCAGGATAAACCCAAAAGAAAATGAGGAGCAAGGATAGTGTGTAAAAAAAATGGGTTTGGGGAAAATACAAATAAAGAAGCCAAAAATACTGCTGCTATTTGATCTATAAAAGACCCAAGAGCAGAAATTGGGCAACTAAAGATTTGAGACACATCAACTAGATCAAGGGAGGAGTGTATACGAGTCACATATTAAGAACATTTTGAGAAACTACAAATTAAGAAAATTCTGAAGGACTAATAGAAGAGTGAAACCCCCTGGAAAGAGTAATATCATTTCACTAGATAAAAGGAAAGATGGAAGGTCTGTTGGACCTAACGGCATACCAGTTGACGTGTGGAAATGTCTGGGGGAGAGAGGGTGTTGATATTCATACCAGGACAACTGTTTAAAACGATCTATAATCGAGAAAAAAATGCCGGACTGCTGGAAAAATAGTATCACCCGATGACATACTACCGCTCGGGAGTTATTAGGTCCTTTGACTAGCCAAACAGTACTACATTAGATCCTTATCTCTCGTTACGGACAATTTTTCCTTTGCTTACATACACACCAAACAGTTTGCCCTAATCTCTACACATTCTTCTGTTCTCATACACTTGTCAACACTGAGATTACTAAACATTTCCTTTTTTTTACGGTAACTATTAAGTGACTACTTGCCTCTTGGTAAGGGTAGAGGAGACTTTAGCTATGGTAAGTAGCAATTCTAGTAGGTCATTGCAAAATTAAAATATTTTCCTCTAATCTTGAGTAGTGCCCTAGCCTCTGCAACATATTCTTCAACTTTCTTTGGGTATAGTTCTCTTGCTCAAGGGTACACTAAAGCAACCTATTCTATCTCATTTATCTTCCTCTTGTTTTAAAGTATTCATAATTTATATTTGGAACACTTATTTTAATGTTATTACTGTTGTTAAAATAGTTTATTTCAATGGTTCATTACTTCTCCGGTAGTCTACTTATTTCCTTATTTTCTTTCCTCAGTGAAGTATATTCCCTATTTGAGCAATTTGGCTTATAGTGTCCTGTCTTTCCAACTAATAACAACAACAACAACAACAACAACAACAACAACAACAACAACAACAACAACAACAACAACAACAACAACAACAACAATAATAATAATAATAATAATAATAATAATAATGAAGGAAAGTGGGATATACACAACTGCTCAAAGTATGGAGGGATAAAATTTGTATCTTATACCATGATGATCTGTGAACGAGGTATAAAGGGAAGAATACTTACTTTACTTTGACAGCTGCTTTTCCGATCCCATACAGCAGGTGAAGCCCACTCTCTACAGGACCTCCACTGTCGTTATATCTTGTTCGTTCAGAGTATTCAACGTTTTATATTACGTCTTGCTCATTTACTGTTAAATCGTCACTGTCATACGACTCATGGAATAAGAAAGTCTTCAGTCTCCTCTTGGAAGCCTTAACGAATAAGAAAAGATACAGCAGTAATTTAAGAAAAACTAGGATGTATGCTAGAAACGGGTACAGTAAATGCAATTTTTTGCATTCAGGCAACCAATAGTAAAAGTAGAAAGACAAGGGGATTATTTTGGTTTTTATTTATTTGGAGAAGGCGTATGATCGGGTACCTAGATAAGAAGTGTGAAAATGTTTGAAAGAGAAGGGAGTTTTCGAAAAAATATATGATAATGTTCCAGGATATATATTTAGAGATTACCACCCAAGTAAAGAGAGGCGTGTGAGCAACAGGGTAGTTTGGTGTGAGAGTTGGTTTATATCAAGGTTGTACTGTCAGTCATTAGATCATTGATCTTGTTATTGAGGTTATTATAGCAGTTTTCCGAATTGGAGTATGATGTTTGCTGATGATATTGTTTTGGTAGACCTGACTGGAGAAAGGATGAAAAAGAAACTAGAAATGTGAAGAAAAGCTGTTGAAGATCGAGGTTTAAAGACCAGTAGGTTCAAGACTAAATATCTGTGGGTAGGAGGAGAAGTAAAATGGGGTGCTGTTGAATGGACGTGAATAACATTAAGAGAGTTAACACGTTCATATAACTTGAGTCCTGTGCAATGGATAATGAAGGAATGAAATTATAAATGGATGAATGCCGCAAGGAATGTGAAATGCCATTAATGAAAACAAACCCATGACAGCGCAAAGGAGAAGATATCCATGTAGACCATGGATATCTTCTAATTGCACCGACATCACAGAGGAGGGTGGTATTGTAGTTGTCGAGAGGGACGTCCTCCCAACAAAGGGATGTGCAGGATGTCCTACATGCTTGTTACTCAGGGTATTTTTGTTAGGCTTTTGATAGGGCTTTATAATTCAATCATCTGTGAATGGCTGCCAATGTGTTTCTTAATGGGGAATCAGTAACGAAATTTATTTTCCCAGGGTTGTGCTGAATGGTAATATTGTATTCAGCCACGGTGGAGATATGTCTGCATTGATGGGCGGACCAGGAGTCGGATGTAGATTAAAGACATGCACCAGAGGCATGTGGACCATGTGAATGATGAAGGGCGTACCTTCCAAGAAGTGCCAAAAGGGACGGACAGCTAAGTGCACCATCAGCAATCGACAGTCAATGGGGAGTGAAAACCTTCAGGGCCTTCCTCCATGGTCAGTTCTTCGTGAGTCATTCTGAATACCCGCCCCTGGTGTATCTTCATGCCATGAAGATGGTAGACAGTCGTGTAACACAGACACTGTCTGAATTTAACTTTGTTGTTAACTACTGTCAAGGTGATCAGAATGCCGCAGCAGACTTATTATCCTGCTGGCCCGCATTAAGTGACTGTTTGCTTCCTACTGAACCTACCACTCCCAAGTTGCCTGCTGGACTGGTCTTGTATAAAGAGGTTCGTGGTGGTTCAGATTCTCTCAGAGAATCTTTGGAGCTAGTCGTGAACTGCTGGAAGGCTCAGGTGTTGCACCGGACTCTAAGCAGATGGGAACCAAGCTTCGGGATGCCTTAGTTTATCAGTTTCTGAAAGATGCTGTCCAACTAGGTTTCAAATGTGACAAAATTAGTAGCAACAGGATCAAGGCAATGCATTTTCTTCTGTTGAACAAGCTCATCCCTAGGTTTGAGGGGGTATTCCGTGTTACTAAGGTACACGAGAATAAGGTCACCTATGAGCCGCATAGATTGCATGATGGTGATATGGAAAATGCACATTACATCCAGTTAAAGGATTGGCTTGAGCCTCCAGTCTATCTTAGGAGGCATTTTCTCTGGTATCCTAGTGGTCCTGACCCTGTAAGTGAGACTCATAATAGTCCATGACTTGCCGATAATATTTCGACTTCGCCGGAAGTCTCAGAGAGTTCTGGTACAAGTAGTGATGGTCACTCTTCTGGGATGGCTGCAATAGTCACATACCTTTTGTCTCGAGATTGTAACAATTCCTGATGGCAAAGAAAAAATTACCGTCCTTCGCGAACTATTACCCAGCCTAAGCCCATCATTAAGCCAGCTTCGACCTATGAGAAGAAAAAAAATGCACTGGATGCTTGGTTATATTTTCCAGAGAATTTTGATGAGACCCCTCTATTAAGCCTAAATCTATTCGAGATTGTGTGGTCCTCCAAATGTGGGAGAACAGCCCAACTGAAATGTGTGAAACCCTGATTTTGACTCCTGAATTGGTGGTTTACTCTCCTGTGCCCAAATTTCCAAAACCCTGTTTCTTGACCTTCTTTTTCCAAGAGGAAGGTATCGTTCATCCTCCAGGGAGTTGGGAATTCTGGGAAGTTTCCACCTTTCTGTTGTTGTAACCACTTTCTGCTGGCGCCAAGAGTTCCAGTTCAGAATGGTCAAGACCTGCTACTTTAGCAACCCTGTATCTGACTCGGCAGTGTCTATTTATCCTGATTATGTCTTTTTTGGCTTTTTGCCACCCGATTGTGACGATCGACTGTTGCCTGAAAATTCCACCTCCAGCGGATTTAGTCCCCCATGGACTAGGTCAAGAGATCCTGTTCCTGACATACCTTTAGTTCAGGCTAGAGTCATGGAGTGGAAGCCTCGTTACACTAACCACACACACACACACACGTATATATACATACATACATACATACATATATATATATATATATATATATATATATATATATATATATATATATATATATATATATATATATGCTAGTAAATAGACCTAAATTTTCTATGATATTTAAAATGTCCAAGTAATGAAATGATGAAGCACCATATTTTTTTCTTCTTTTTTTTTGCGAATCTATAAAACGGAACGGTTCGAAAAAAAAATTCAGATGCCCTTATAATGTACTATTATAGTGTTTTATAAACAAAAATTAGAAAAAAAAAGTTACACTTCAGAATTAAGCCTCCATTTTTTTTTCATATTCTTCTTCAGAGACTCACAATGATAATAAAAAGGCAATCTACTGCATATAATTTTTCATTGTTCTCTAAGTAATTCTTGGGACTTTTTTTATCATGATATTATCGTTGCGTACTGTTATTATTATTGTAATTTTTATTGGAACTTATTTCAGATATTTCTCTTGAGACTATCCCTCATCAACTCTGTTATTCAACTCTCCTATATCCAATTCTGTACCTTTAGATATTTTTTTTTTTTTTTTATCAAAACTAAACAGTTTTAACTCATCAAAAAATTGCTATTTCATAATGTGTTTTGTTGATGATATTCGGTAACCATAGAATTTTTTGAAAGCCTCGTCCCAGATTTATTGTTTTGACCATCTTTACTGTCCTGGGTAGAGATTAATAACTATTTGGTATTTTTCTTCTTGTTTATCTCCTTTTCTCTTGGGCTAAGCTCTGTAACAACAATAGGAATGTTAAAAAATATATTTTTATTCCTTTTTAACCTTCCAAATATAATAGCTATTATTGCAGATAGTAGAAATAATATCATTATTGGATGTAAGGAAACCTAATGAAGCTTCAAATTGATAGGTAGATAGATATATAGGTTAGTGGATAAATAAAGGACGAGGACACGTAGCATAAACTAAACAGAGATCGATAGATAGAATCCTAATAATGTATGTGAATGCAAGCAAAAATTTTTAATGTGAATATGTCTAAAAATCAGTATTTCTAAACATCAGCGATGACCAAAAAAAAAGGTGATTTATTGTACTAGTTTACATTTATTTATTAAACTCCTAATATTAAGTGGCGTTGCAGGTTAAGAAACGAGAAGGCACCAACACCATCGATTCCTACAAGGTCTAACAAAATCTCACCAAAACAATTGCCATTGAAGACATTATTTCATCTATGGTAACTTTATTTTTTTTTCATGTGTGAAATACCGTTTGTATGTATGTATGAATGTATATATATATATCACCAAAATAAAAGTAAAATATTTTTGAATTCAAGACAAGTTTTATGTATCAGAGAAAACTACCGTACGTAAGATTTGTTCATTGTTTTAGTGTCCATTTCCAAGTAAGAGATATATAATATCTGGGTTATTAATAAGAAAAGTCTTTCATCATGGTCGGTGAGATCTCTATTTTATAGCCTCACCAACTGCTCCAAAACGACGCCAAGTAATTCTCTTTTGGAAATGTGTCTTTTATCGGTGGTTCGACTTAGGAAACACCTTGGGCAGATGATGTTATTTCTCTTCATTGTGGATGAAATGGGTGTATAAGAGATAAATGAATGTTGCAGTCATATTTAATGCAATTGTTTCTCCTTAACGAAATTTAACAACTGAGCATTACAAAACTCTTTGATATGAAAAAGGTAGTTTCTTAACACATATTTATTCCATAAACAGCTTTTATTGTTATTAATTAGGGAACACCAAATGAATGTTTAAAATCATTTACAACAGTTCTGATAGCTTTTTAGTTATCTTTTAAATTATTTTATTCACCAACTAGAAGCTTTGAACTCACGGGGAAAACAAATAATAAAAATTTCCCCAAAGGCAGGACTTCAAATTATCAGGGATATTATAAATATTATAAACACTATAAACACATGTTTCTTGAGACAAATGGCTTTTTATCGCACGTGTTTCATACTCGTACACTGCAACGGTTTTTAGTTTCTTCCTTATCACTCGCTCTTCCCTGCACTATTAATTGACTATTCTGTATTCTCACGCTAGCACAAGCTTTATAATTTTTTTATTTTTTAAAGTTTTTCCTCGCAAGTCACTGCATATAAATTCGATAATTTTTTAATAATGTTTAGTTGCATTCAATTTGAGTCTCATTGTCAACTAATTGCCCGTTTACACACATGTCCAATAGAAATAGTATCAATGCTTCACCCACTGGAGATGTTTGAGAGTACCGTGTACATAAATTTTTGGATGCTTTAAAAAAATAAATATGGCTTTACCATAAAGAAACAGTAAAATGTATAAGCTTATACGAATTTCCTATATTGCACAGGGGAAAGGTATCACTATTCATACTTATCATATTACTTATTTATAAGCAATATCAAAAGAGTGTTTCATATGAGAGAGAGAGAGAGAGAGAGAGAGAGAGAGAGAGAGAGAGAGAGAGAGAGCGTGTGCGTGTGTGTGAGTGCAGCCCTTTTTTTATTTCGTATCAACGAGGAAATAAAGCGAAAAGCACAAGATCGGTCCATTCAGCAAATCCCATATACCAAGGATTCTTTAGAGAGGATTTCTGATAGCAGTTATTGAGCTACGGAGAGGATGGTCGGCTTGCTTGTTCCTCGGATATAGTTCGAAATTTTAATGAGATATGTGGCTCATGATTCGGATGTTGGGCACTGACTATAATAAGACCATTCTTAAACCAATGGTTTTACAAATGTTTATCTAGTCAAATGTAGTATGGTTTCACACGTGGACTGTGAATCAAACTTAAAAATTCCCTTGTCCTTTACGGAATATTTAAGAAAAGGAAAATTATTTTAGGAAATTGGTATAAAATTAATTTGTCTTTTTCCAAATAGCCGCTATAAAATCTCTAGCTCAAGAAGACGTTTAGAAATTAATCAGATTTGGATTTATCGATGAAATAAAAAACTAGAGAACAGCTCGTACGTAAGTCTGTATACTACCCGTATAATGTTACTCCAAAATGTGCATATAAATATTTTCTAAAAGAAAATCATAAATACAACATGACACCCAAAACCGATATATTTCCATTCATTTATGAAAAGATAAAATGATACTCCCTCTCTCTCTCTCTCTCTCTCTCTCTCTCTCTCTCTCTCTCTCTCTCTCTCTCTAGATACTCCCAAATCTGGTACATTTCTAGAATTATTTCCTTTATGAAACTTCAGAAAATCTTCAATGGTAATAAAAGCGAAAACTATCTCCACTTGGCCTCATAATAACTTGTTTATAACCTTGAGTTGCAAGAAATTCTAAGTATTAGGTTTTTGCCACATCATAACATGAGAGTAGTTTTTGAAGACCCTTATCTTCTTTTTATTGTTCGCCTTTTTATCAGTTTTAAATTATTTCTCATTTTTCAGAGATTAATAATTATCATTTGTGCATTTATTAGTTTTGGAGTTGATAACCTTGGAATCAATAATTTATAATAATAAATCAATTTCTTCGATATACTTAATGATTTGAACATTAATCAGTTATACTTAATATGTTTATTAATATTTTCTTTATCTTTATATGACGAAGTACTTTCTTTATTGATTATATTTTACATGGTTTCATAAATATATATACATACAGTATATATATATATATATATATATATATATATATATGTTTATATATGTATATACATGTATACATGTATACATATACATATATATATATATATATATATATATATATATGATATATATACATATGTATATAGATATATGAATACATATATATATATATATATATATATAGATTGATTGAGAGACAATCATAAGCACATATTTCCATAAAGAGTAATAATTGTTCTACATAAAGTTCTGTATGAATAAAAATGACTTATGATATGTCTAATTTCTTTTTTCCAGCTAAACTAGATTATGTTTCTTGATATTCTCAAAAGGTTTGATATTTCAAAAATAGTATTATTGTACAGGCATAAGTTCTTTTCGAAATGCTCTTTATTTCCCCTTTAATTTATTTGCATTTGCTATTTCATTTTTATATTGTTACTAAATCCTACACAGCTACTATTATCAATTATCAGAGATGTTTCTATTGCATTTATGACAGTTTTTACAACTATTAATACTACATTTACTACTTCAAAAATTCAAAAATGTTATTAAGATAATAGTAAGGACTACTTAATAACAGAAATGGGTTTCTTGAAATGTTCGACTAATCGTAGTGACTTAAGTTTGATACATACGAATTTGATTATCCTGAAAGTTTCGAGATATTTTAGTAGAATATATATATATATATATATATATATATATATATATATATATGTGTGTGTATATATATGTATATATATATATACACATATATATATATATGTATATATATATATATATATATATATATATATGTATATATATACACACACACACACACATATATATATATATATATATACATATATATATATATATATATATATAGCATTTTATCTTTTTAAAAATCTCAAGGATATATGAGAAATCTAACGACTTGAGATGAGATTTGTTTCTATTTATATGGCTACAGAAATTGATATAGCATGCTATCTCATATTTGATTATATTTGAATTTTTATAACCTTGCCTCTCAGGTACAACCTAACTGCTCACTCGCAAAATTGCTGACCAACAAAGGACTCACTCCCTCCTGCAATTTCCCTCACTGCTGTGCACTACTGTTTGACGATGCCGACCACCGAACCTTACTCTTCCACACAAACCACCTTAATGAAATTGCATACCTTTGCCAGAGAAGAAGCATTTTTCTGGTTATAGCGTGCTGAAGTCCAGTTTCACATATAGAGCGTGAATTGCTTAGGCAGTAAAGCTTAGTAAGTCCTCGTGGTGACCCCCGAGTTCACGTTCTCAGAAATTTCCGGTTGGCTTTGCGCACAAGGGTACAACACAATAGCAAACAAGGCCCTGAAAAAAATACCTCTTGCAGCAGTACTCACAATCACCAGCTGCCGTATAGCCAAGCTTTTTCGGCTCTCTTAACAAATGTTAACGACCAAAAGGATTTGCTCGCCCTCAGGGAAATGACCAGTATCTCTTGCCAGCATCCTACCACGGACGGCTCTCTCGTGAAGTAAGTCTACTTCGTGCCCTTTGGGTATGATGTGTACCTGAACCTTTATGAGCTGCCATCCCCGATGTCGATATTTTTCCCAATTCGTCACCTTCAAAACCTCCATCAAAGCATACACACAAGACAGATTTGACAACTATTCAACATAGACTGAAACAGATGTGAGAGCGGCAGTACACAGACGCCCACCCCGTGACGTGCAGGAGCAGCAACAAAGCTGCCCATCGCTATATATACCACCCCTTGCTTACACCCCAACCAACAACATCTTCATGAACTTACTGATGCCCATCAGCCATAGTTATGTTACTACCACTCACGATTCAGGACTATATGAAGAACTGTGCAGTAGGGTTGTTAGTGACCAAAAAATGTATAAGTAGGCCATTGTTTGTGATGGTAGCCTCCCCTATCAATAATCTTTTCTTTTTATATGATGCAGGTACAAGCATGCATTTTTCGGTAGATTCGGGTGTATGCCATTCTTTTCTGGTGAGGAAACTCTAAAGGACATGACATGGTCTGTCTAAGTCTGCCAACATCTGCATATTAGCTGCCAACAGATCTGGGATACCCATCTATGGTTATGAAAACCTCTTATATTGTTTTGAAAGGCCAATTTTAATTGCAATTTTTTCGTTGCTAAAGTCACATTGCCAATCCTCAGTGCAGATTTCCTTTCACATTTCCACCTCCTGGTTGATGTCACTCATTGACGGTTAGTCAAAGCGGATTTGTACTCTTAGACACCTCTCTAACCCGCCCCTCCGATCTAGCTGTCCACATTAGTGCACCCATGGATGCCTACAACCATCTCATCACATCGTGCCCAGATGTTTTCCATCCAGATCTTCCTCAAACGCCAACGGTTCCAGCAAAAGAGGTTATTTATTACCATATCAAGACGACCCGATCCCGAGTATTCACCTGATTTATGCGTAACACACCGGATTGTTTGGCAGCAACTAAAGAAACGTTCAAGAAAAAGGAAAAAAAGGGGCCTTTGTCAAAAGTCCTCACGCCCATTGCTATCACCATTACTCATTGTCCTGAAGAATGATGGCTCACTTCTCCCGTGGGGGATTACAAAGGCATGAACATGCAGACAAATGAGATCACTAACCCCTCCCAAACATTGCTGACGTGACTTCCTTCTTGCACAAAGCAATGTTTTTCCCTTACTCTCAACTTGCTGAAGGGGCATTATCAGGTGCCCATGAATCCTTAAGCCATCCCTAAGACCACCATCACCACCCCTTTCGGTACATACACCTTCAATTACTTCGTAATGCTGAGGTCACTTTTCAATGCTTCATGGATGGCATCTTAGGAGAGCTCCCCTTTTGTGTATGTTACATGGACGATGTACTCTTCCATCAAAAAGGAACACTTCTGTGACCTACGCATCGTGCCTAACCGCCTATAACAGACGTCCTTGAGGTCCGGTATAAAAAGTGTACAATGGGTGCCAATGAAATATCGTTCTTAGGGCATGGCATCACACCTGAAAAAATCAACCGCCACTCTGAGGAGGTAGCAGCCGTTCAGAACTCCTCACGCCCTTGAAAGTCAAAGCACAGAAAGAATTCTTGGGCATCATCAATGATTATCACCGTTTCCTGTCAGACATTGCCACCGCTCTTGGCCCCCATCCACCCCTCCCTCAAGGATAAGCCAAAAGATCTGAAGTGAGGTCCCCTCCAAAAAGTGGCCTTCTGTAATGCAATTAATGCCCTATTAGCAATTGCTGCTCTCTGTTATCCCATGCCATATGCACCTCTCCTTCTCTCTAAGGATACCAGTGATATTACTATTTGTGCAGCACTGGAGCTCGCCCTGCCCATTGCCCTTCTTCAGTAAAAAAAAAAAAAAACCTTCCAAGGCGTAATCCAGCTACTTTACCTTCCACTACGAATATCCTTTGGTGCACGCCTTCACTGGACAGCCAGACACCTGATCCACCAGTTAATGCCAACCTCTCTCGGCCATAGCTGAATACAATTGCACCCTTGTACACATA
>NC_090750.1:46566779-46606779 GCF_036898095.1 Palaemon carinicauda | reverse complement strand
GCAGTATTGCAAGCGGCTTCGCGATAGTGTGTGCAGTTTTTTTTTAACAAAATCGCTGGAACTCCATCTGGTCCGGCTGCCGATCCATTTTTAATTTCGCTTATAGCCTTGACAATATCTGCTTCATCAATATCTATATCCGTTAGATATTCAACATTTTCTTCTCTCATTTCTGTTTCATTATTCTCATTCGCAATTCTTAGCGTGAACTCACTCTTATATTTTTCTGCTAATATGTTGCATATTTCCTTTTTTTCATTCGTTAACCGTCCTTCAATTCTTAGAGGGCCTATTTCTAATCTCCCTTTTTTCATCTTTTTTGCATGGGAGTAAAGTACTTTGGGGTTCTTTTTTATATTTTGAAGTGTACTTTCTTCTAAGTCCCTTTTTTAATTTTCTTTCGATTGTATAATCTTTTGTTCTGCATTTTCTATCTTACCTTTTATTTCCATCATTTTCCACACATTTTTTTCTTTTGCAAGATTTTTCTTCCACTTTCTAATTTTCTGAAATAAGATCCTTCTGTCTCTTTGTATATTTGCGGTACATATTTTTCAACAATTTTCTCCAGTATTTTGTATAGTATGTCCGTATTTACCTGTATATTATCACTTATGAATACATTTTTCCATTCTTTGTTCAGTTCTTCATTAATTTCTGACCATTTTATATTCTTACTGTAAAAATTATATTTTCCATAACCTTCCCAAAGTTTTGTGATTTGATTATCTCTGCGATCACTTGCTTTGAAATGGACTATTAATTCTATGACATTGTGGTCTGAAATTCCCGTATTATACACTATTTCTTTAACATAATTCGCCTCATTCACAAATACTAGATCTAGGACATTTTCCTTTCCTGTGGTTTATTTGTTGCATATTATGTTCTAATAGCATATCTTGAAGCTTTTCAAATTGCCTCTTATCTTCTGCGCTACTATTACTCTCTTTTTTATATGTATATATACACCCACTTTATTCTATCCGTTCTTTCCAATCCACGAAAGGAAAGTTAAAATCTCCAGATTGGAGTATATTCCAATCTTTATGGTTTCTACATTTATCATCTATTTTTTCTATTATGTCAAACTCCTTAGTATTTGGGGGTCTGTAAACTACAATATTCACTAGTTATTCAAATTCAAATTCTACCGCAATCAATTCACATTCTATGTTCCTGTATTTTTCACAGACTTTTCCTTGATTTATGTCTCTTCCATATATTGCGGTTCCCCCTTGATTCCTATTTGTTCTGTCTGACCTATACGTTTGGAAACCCTTTATCTGGTCATCACTGCCTGTCTCTTGGGAATACCATGTTTCACTTATATTTGATATATCTATTTTTTTCAATTTGGGTTAGTTCTTCTAAGAACTCTATTTTCCTTTTAGAGTTGCTCGTGACTAAACCCTGCGCATTCATCACAATTAGGCCCCGTCCACGCGAGCGATCTTTGCTCGGTAAACTTTGCCTCTTTGCGAGCTAAGCCTGTCGAACGCATTTAAGCTCTTGTCCAAACGACGGTGGTTGGGTAGTGAAAGACTGGCAGTGAGTGACTGACACAGGATCAAGTTGTGTGGGGCAGCATGGATCGCAGGACACGCAAAAAGAAAATCGCGCTGTCTATTGTTATAGCAATGTGTGCAAAGATAAAAGCAACAAAGCAGAAAAGGATGTGGTGTAAAGAGTGGTTACGAAGAAGAGAAGACATTGGAAGTCACATGACAATATTGCGGGAACTGAAACATGGTCATGAGGCAGATTTCATCAACAATATGAGAATGGACCCTAACACTTTTTATAAAATCTTATCGAAAGTGGAACCATATATAATGAAAGAAGATACCAACATGAGGCAAAGTATTTCAGCTGAAGCTCGACTGCATGCAACATTGCTCTTTCTGTCAACAGGATGCAGCTACAGATCACTACAATACAGCACAAGGATTTCCAAGCAGAGTTTGAGTGCAATAATTCCAGAAACCTGCAAACAAATCTATGAAGTCCTGAGGGAAGACTACCTTAAGGTAAGACTTACCCATACGTTAAACATCAAATTCACACCAGTCGTATATCTGATAACAGTGCCGGATCTAGAAATCTCTCGTAGAGGTTGGGGTGTACTTATGATTATCATTTATATATGTAACGTGCACACATACAGTACACATATAACAATAATTATAACAATAATTATATGTATGCACACACTCACACATGATGTACATCATATGCACATATATATCATATGTACTAAGAGAGAGAGAGAGAGAGAGAGAGAGAGAGAGAGAGAGAGAGAGAGAGAGAGAGAGAGAGAGAGAGAGAGATGTGAATGAATTATAATTGTTACATTGATTACAACAGATATAGCTTACAAAAAAAATTAACCGGTGAAGTTGCTTTTACAAATGCAAGTATTAAAAAGCAGCAGTATTAGTAGAAAAAGTGGTAAAACCAGTATGAGTGGTAGTAGTAGTAGTAGTAGTAGTAGTAGTAGTAGTAGTAGTTGAAGAAATCATTAACCAAGGAAATTTTGCTCCTAACTAATGATTTATTGAAACAAAACAATGTTCTAGTATTCATTTCCATGTGGGGGGTGGGGGTTGCACATTACCAAGTGGCCTCCTTAAATCATTCACTGTCTGATAAGTTATCTTAGCTCAGATCGATGTCATAAAAATCATAGGTAATGGCGCGGAGTGTGTGCGTTTTGCTTATTGCGAAAGGATCAATTTATTTTTGCCATTAACTTGTTACACGATTACGTCATCAGGAGACACTATGTATATAGCCTGAGTAATCAGTATATAGTAATGGTGCATGTATGCATAATGCAGAACTGCATCATTAAATGCATTAAAATACTCCACCTTGATTTATTTATGAACGGATTATGCATATACTGAAACAAATCGAGTTTAAAAGAAAATAACTTTCACTTAAGGAGTAACTTAATAACTAATCGTAGATGGACCCAGAGAAGGATAATGAACGGGATATCATAATTTTTCAAACAAACTATATTTACGAACATAACCAATTTTATTGTCTTTATACATGTCAACATGTACAATATGCACAATGCTAAATATGAATAAGTAAATAGTCAAAATAATTCAAACATATTATCTTTAGACATGTTTCGTTCATGCAATTACATTTACCACTTGTGAATTGTGATATGGCCTATCTATGAACACATTTGTATCTAACAACTCACTCTACAATCTTAGTTGACGCAGAAATCTTGCCTAATTTACCTAAAAACAGGATGTCATTAATAAGTTTTTGTGCATAAATTCTGTTCTCCCCAGACATTTGTCTGAGGTCATTAGCAATTACAACACCTAAAGCAATACACTCATCATTATTAATCATATCCTCGGATGATGTTAGTGTTTTCAGCTGATGGAGAGCTTCCTGTAATACATCATCAGGGGCACAAGGCGTTTTGGTTGCTCGCTTTCTGATCGTTGAAGAAGGGGCAGTTGCAAGTTTTCCTCTCGTTACCGATATAGGTGTGGCATTGCGTTCCTGGCTATTCACATTAGCGGATGGAGTTGAGGAAATAGTGTCGGTCATACCAGAGACTGTTGGAATGTCTGATGGCGAAGCAACTGGTGATCTTGGAGTAACAGATGGTTCGTCAATTTCCAACAGAAGTGGATCATTGAATATCTGAAATACACGTGCATTGATTAGTTTTATTTGGTTGAATTTTTCGTGTGTGTGTACATAATCTTAAAAGGCTTGATACTATTGGTAACCAATAAGTACACTTGACATTGTGTATATATTGGCAACCTCCACATTTAATTGTTCAGTGTGGTTCGGTCTGATAAAGTAACACCAGTTTCCAAAGGGATATAATTTACCAGGCCATTTGAAAATTATATTAGAGTAATAACGAAATGCGTGGTGGGATTCATTACAATTAACCAATATTCAAATACTGAGTTATAGTATTACAAATAAGGAAAGACTTATTGATGATAGTTACAATAACATCCACCACAGTATTTCATGAGGAGAGAGAGAGAGAGAGAGAGAGAGAGAGAATACTTAATGGAGCATCCAAATATAACGTCATATTGCTTAAGTGTATTTATGCGCTCTTTTTGTATTTGCAGACGCCTTCAACACCAGAGGAATGGAAAAATGTGAGCAACGATTTTTGGAGAATGTGGAATTTCCCAAACTACCTTGGAGCCATTGACGGCAAACATATTGTAATACGGCAGCCGCCTGGTAGTGGTCCTATTTCTATAACTACAAAGGCACTTACAGTATCATTCTTATGGCTATATGTGATGCTAATTCAAATTTCATCTATGTAGATGTTGGTGTAAATGGACGGGTGTCTGACGGAGGTGTGTGGGCGAACACCAGTATCAGTCAGCGTATTGTCAATCACACTGCCGGATTGCCAGAGGATACCAAGCTACCTGGGAGCGATAAAACCTTGCCATTTGTCTTATTAGCAGACGATGCTTTTCCTTTGCAACGTCATATAATGAAGCCATATCCATACCAGAAACAAACTACAAGCGAAAGGATATTTTCATATCGACTCTCCAGAGGACGACGTACCGTGGAAAATGGATTTGGAATGCTTGCAAATAGATTCCGAGTGTTCCTTGCACCAATCAATTTACCCCCGGAAAAAGTTGACATAATGGTACTTGCATGTACTGCTCTCCACAACTTTTTACGGAAAGATGAAATAAACCAGTATTCACAGCCCGAGGGGTGCTTGGAAACCGAGTGTCTCTCTGATGGGATCGTTGCACCAGGGGAGTGGCGACAAACGAGTGCAGATTTGGTAGGACTTCAGGTGGTGGGGCGTAATGCCAGCATTGAGGGAAAGGTGGTGCGAGAAAAGTATATGGAGTATTTTCAGGGTGAAGGAGCAGTGTCTTGGCAAAACAAATTTCTTAATGACAGCGGAAATGTTTCTTATAATGTTTGAAATATTAGTGGGGTAGTAAATATATGGGTATTGACTATGCAATAATTCATTGCATAAATGTATAATGGGAATAAACAGGGTTGACAAAAACATTGTTGTTTCTTTAATCAAAAACCATGTATTTGATTTTTCTGGTTTTAAACGGTTTTTATGGGTATTTTTCAACTTTCAATGTTTGTGTTTTCCCAGGAAGCTAGTTTTTTATTAACTCTTTGTCTTTCCCGGAACCATATTGCTTTGAAAGCATTTGAAGATAAGTATAGTACAGGTTTGGATAGCAGATTAATAAGGTAACATGCTCATGAGCATCTAAATAATGATATGGCAAACTAGCAACTGTTAAAACACTTCCAAGCTCAAGCTACCAGTCTGCCTGGTAACTTGGCATTTAAAAGCAATAACTAAATAAATAAATAAAAGAGCGAGAAAGAGATACTATACATACCTCATGGTCTGATAATTCCGCAAATGATGTCTCCTTACTACTGTCGAGGTTTGACAGTGATGACCGTACTGTATCACCGGAATTTAAAAATGATAAGGCGTTGAAGCACCATAATTTTGGTGTGTACTGCTCTTTGCTTCCAGCTCCTGATTTTTTGCCCATACTTACTTTCCGCATTTCCTTCCGATGTTGATTTCGAAGCAGAGCTAGTTTACGCTTAACCTCTACTTCATTCATGTTTGCAACATATTGCTTTAGATGTGCAGTGATTTCTTTAATTGCTGCAGTTCATTCCTCACGGTCTTTGTACACTTCCTTTCGTACATCCCACAGACATGGGTGTTGTCGATACAACTCTATTAGGTTCAGAGTTAATTGTCGAGACCAGTGTTCCTTGGACATGTCTGCTGGTTGAAGGTGGAAGGCGAGAACTGACAGCTCGTGGGCCGTGGCCGTCTAGGGTACTGCAGGTGTGACAGGAACTCCACTGTCCCGTGACGTAATTTTTCTGCTATTCTATACTGTTTACGTGAAGTGAATATAGTTGTTTGTAAAAGGATAAGGGCAAGGTGTAATTTATATACTTAAATTATATTGAGGCACAGACATATCTGTGTATGAAGACGTTTGAGAAAGTCAACAAGTAGATAAAGCACGTAGCAACAAATAACCCTGAAACATTCATTGTCAACGAAATTATAACAATATCATGAAAAAACGTAAACAAAATAGTAATCAGCACAGATATTTTAAGGAAATGAGTTCAATAAATAATATAAAACTGAGAAAGATAATTTATTATTAAGATATATGTAATAATACAGTACACTGCATAAGTTGCAATTTAGAGCTTTTATTTAATTTCTTTGTTTATAATATTTACCTTAATTAGGAGTATTGATAATTTATAAGCAGTGCATATATATATATATATATATATATATATATATATATATATATATATATATATATATATATAATATATATATATATATATATATATATATATATATATATATATATATATATATATATATATATATATATATATATATGCAAAAGCAGATGTATATATTCGAAAGTGACGGCATGTCATTAGTGTGACAGCTTTATCCCTTTATTGGAATACGAATTTCCGTCAGGGAAAACCCTTGCCAGGCAAAGCCTTGATACTTCGCTAAACATCAGGGAAGCCCTGTGCGAAGCTTTGCTCGCGGTTTCTCCATTTCTGACGTCACACCGAGCAAAGCTTACCAAGCAGTGTTCGCTCGTGTGGACGGGGCCTTATGGTTTGTGTTTCATCCCCATTATTTAATATTGGTAATATGGATTTTCCCATACTTCCTTCCTGTTTTGATATGATGTTCTTTTCTTCATATCCAGGAATTCTGCCATTAAAAAATCCAACTTTTCTATTATATTTGCTCTTTCACCTTCATATTTATTTTTGTGTGTATACCTGCAATTATCCCCATATCTGCACCAACCCCTCGCATTATAGATGCATTCTTTGTAGTTGGGCTCTAAATGTGCATATTTGGGTTGAAAGGCCTCATATCTTGGGGCCTTTCGTGCATAGCGCGGTATATACTCGGCTTGCTTTTTTGTTTCTTTTTTTGTTTAATTTTTGCTTTCATTTTTCTTTTCTGTTTGCTGAGTTTTTTTACTTTCATTCATGCTTGCAGGATGCATATATCGAAAGTTCTTTTTGTATTTGCATCCTTTTCCTTCATTTAGGTTTTTGCATATATTTGGATAAAGATCTCTGCATTCGTCTCCATATCGATCTAAATATGCACATATACCATATATTTCATAATTATGGCATATCTTTGGATGCTTGTAGTAGCATCTTTCGCCAAATCTGCAATTCCCTCTTTTCAGCAAATTGAAGACTATATCTTTCTTTTCTTTTTTTTTCTTGTTCTTGCTCTTCCCTAAAAGTATGTAGGTCCGGGTAGAGTCTCTTGGGTCTATTATTTGTTTCTATCTGATAATTTATTTCTTCGTAAGTATGTTGTTGGATGGCATCATAAGTTATATCAATGATTTCCTCTGTATCCTTACACATATCCTGTTCATTTTTCTCTTCTTCTTCTTCTTCTTCTTCTTCTTCTTTATCTTCAACTATTTGCAGATTTAGTCTCGACTTAATTATATTTTCTATCCAGAATAAGCATGTTGAGGAGAATACTTTTGTGCTTCTATTTTTTATTTTTTGTTGAGAGAGAGAGAGAGAGAGAGAGAGAGAGAGAGAGAGAGAGAGAGAGAGAGAGAGAGAGAGAGAGAGAGAGAGAATATCTGAAGCTTGCAGGAATAACCAGATATTTCTTTTAATTAAAAGTTAATCCTTGATGAATTGTTTTCATATTTGATGACTTGCATTCTCATATCTTCAAGATTCCACCGTGTATATTACTGGCTTTCATAAAAGAATCATAACAAGAATAACACAGATAATCGAAATTTGACAGAATGCTTTTAGAGATTATACGATTATCTAAACATACAGCTAAACATATGGGGTGTAGTAGCTGTGAGAGTGTAGACCAGTAACCGGTGTATGAGATACCTAGTAGGTCACGGGGTGCTGCAGCAACACAAGATAATAATGGCCAGGAAAAGGACAAGGAGGAATAAGAGGACTAGTAGAGGAACTAGTGGAGATACTACCGCTAGAGAGTTATGTGGTCCTTTGACTGGCCAGACAGTGCTGCATTGGATCCTTCTCTCTAGTTACGGTTCACTTTCCCTTTGCCTACACGTACACCGTATAGTTTGGCGTATTCTTTACAGATTCTCCTCTGTCCTCATTAACCTGGCAATACTGAGATTACCAAACAATTATTCTTCACCCAAGGGGTTAACCACTGCACTGTAATTGTCCAGTGGCTACTTTCTTCTTGGTAAGGGTAGAAGAGACTCTTTAGCTATGGTAAACAGCTCTTCTAGGAGAAGGACACTCCAATATCAAACCATTGCTCTCTATTCTTTGGTAGTGCCATAGCCTCTGTACCATGGTCTTCCACTGTTTTGGATTAGAGTTCTCTTGCGTAAGGATACACTCGGACACACTATTCTTCTAGTTTCTCTGCCTCTTGTTTTGTTATAATTTTCATAGTTTATATAGGAAATATTTATCTAAATGTCATTATTCTTAAAATATATTTTTTCCTTGTTTCCTTTCCTCACTGGGCTATTTTCCCTTTTGGGGCCCCTGGGCTTATAGCATCTTGCTTTTCCAATTAGGTTGTAGCTTACAAAGTAGTAATAATAATGATAATATTAATAATATCCTTCACTGTTGCCTGCATGCATACAGACTCAACACATGCACACTTTCACACATATACATATAAAATATGTACAGTTTATATTTATATATATATATATATACATATATATATGTGTATATATTTATATTTTATATATATACATATAAAATATGTACAGTTTATATTTATATATATATATATATATATATATGTATATATTTATATATTATATATATACATATAAAATATGTACAGTTTATATATATATATATATATATATATATATATATATATATATATTTATGTATATGTGTGTGTGTGTGTATATTTATATATTATATATATACATATATATATATATATATATATATATATATATATATATATATATCATACCGTATTTATTATACAGTATATATTTACATATATATGTATATATATATATACATATATATATGTGTGTGTGTGTATAGATTATGTATGAATGTAAAACTAGCTGCACATTTTCGATATTTTTACATAATCATATGGGAAGCGTTTGTTAACCTACAGTCGATTTCTTTCCACTTCATTAACCCGGCCCGAGAATTCAAGAGAGCATTCTAATCGTATGTGGTTCCACGCAATTTACTTGGGTAACCATCAACATTCCTGTGTCGCTCCGAGAATTTTCACGAGGTTACTATTTTTCGACTGTATGGAAAAAGTACGGATTATGAACGTATGACTAAAGCCGCTTTTCGGGAAGGATGTAATAAGGGTGCATATGCAGCCTTTAATAAAACTGGATTCTTTCCAATCAGTTATTTACTAACATTATTTTTTTCTCTAGCATTATTACTTTTATTATTATCACTAATACTGTTATAACTATTATTATTTTCATTTTAATTATGGGCCATTTTATTACTTTCATATTAATTTGTATTATTGATCTACACTGATTTAGTATAATTGTCACCGATAATGTCATAATCATCATTAGTGTTTTATTATCATTAAATTTTTTCTATTATTATTAATTTGTATATAAACATAACTACTATTATCAATGATCTAAGCATTATTATTTATAAATATTAATTATACAATCTAATGTGATGACCTGGAGAATTACCTGCTTATACGACAAGATTATAAATAACAGTGTGTCCATGAACATCACACATCTACTATATATATATATATATGTACATATATACGTGTGTGTGAGTGTATTTATATATATATTTATATAGTTATATATATAAATATATATATATATATATATATATATATATATATATATACTGTATATATATATATATATATATATATATATATAATTATACAAATACTGTATAAATATATATATATATATATATATATATATATATATATATATATATATATATATATATATATATATATATGAATGATTGAATGGAGAACGCAGTGAACAGAAGGTGAATTTTTCATTCAAAGGTTATTCCTTCAACTGGTGATCATGGTCTAGAAGAAATCATCAGTAAATTTTGGATTAGACCGACCAGCTAATGAGGAGATTGTCTATATTTGCATAAGAGACATGTACCATTACATGAATTGCGACAAAACATCAAAGAGAACTAAGTAACTCGATTCATCTATTACAAAACAGTTCCACTTAAAACAATATGGATGAACACGAAAAAAAGGAAAATTGCAATAGAAGGTGCAACGTTCGCTCTCTTGAATACGGCAATGTAAAGTATAATCGAAATAGTTTCCTGTTTTTCTATTACAATAAAAGTTCTCTTCAGTTAGTAATACCCGAGCAATCCTTCATTAATAACTACAGCGTGGAATTTTGCATCAAAATTCTCAGTTCACTTGATCTAAAGTACAAGGAATTTGTGAGTAGTGCTATGGATTTAAGTACCCTTTATTCATGGCATCACCAATCACATTTTTTTTTTATTCGAGACAGAGACATGTTTAAGTTAAATTTCCTACATATAAGAAATTTCGAGTAGAAAGAGGTCGAAGTATATTTAAATGGGCTGTTGAATCTTTAACTGTATTTGATAATCAACTTTAGTACGAGGTAGTTTTTGGACGCCAGAAATACTAACGCAAATTGGAAGGCTCTGCCTATGTTAGCGTCATCCCATAACAAGGAATACACTTATGGTAATAGATGAATAAACGTATTAAAACTCTCCTTTCATGTTTGTGCATAGATCCCAATGTGGGAAATATATAGATCAATTCGTTTGGTATTAAGCAAAAATAAAAGTGAGAGCGTCAACCGCAGTCTATTTCCAATAAACAAATGAGAAAAGTTATCTGAAATATGACTTGCTCTTTTTTCACGCGAAGATCATAAACGGCCGATCATTCGCCGCAAATGTTGCCGTGGTTCACTCTTCTTTGCTACCCGCCGATGTTATTACATTCCTCCTCCCACCATAAATTCGGGTCTTTTTTTTCCCTTCTGTTGAGGTTGATAAAAGAGTGGAAGATTGCTGGTCTAGACTTAGGTTTATTTCGAAGGCGCGCAGGAATAGTTTGCCGTAGAGAGGGATTATATTTAATTTGTTAATACTATGGTTCCGCTAAATAAATGATTCGACTTATCCATAATACTAAAAATTAAATTTGAAATACGGAAGAAATAATTGTTTTCATAGCTCCAAGTCATGTCATGAAAACTATAATAAGGATTTTTACACAACAAAAATCGATGATTAATGTTTGTTTAAACATGAGTTCACTTGCCTTTTACTTGCTTTTTTATGATTTGGTTAAATATGTTCATGCACTTTCTTTGGTCGTTGTATAAAATGTTCATAATCTTTCAACATATCTGATTTGTAAGAAAAAAATTTCTCTGACTAAATTTTGTTATTGTAAGGGGAAATTATATTCCCATGTTTCGACGCAAATGTATATATATGCCAATCAGATGTGTAAACTATTACCATAAAATAAATGATACATTAATTTTCTTTGTACTGAAATCTTTTATACCGTACGGGTTTTGTACACGCTCGTACACAGTAATGGTTTGTCATGTTATCTTATCACTTGCTCATCACTGCACTGCTAATAAACTAAACCTGTATAAGCAAGCTTGATAGCTCATGTTTGATTTTGTTTGAATTTTTGTGACTTTCTTGCTCGCAAGTCGTGGTATTTAAGCTCGATGTATGTTTAATAAAGTTTAGTTGCATTCACCTCTCCTCTCAGTTACCACCTAACGGGCTCCTGGCACACTTTTTACGTTTCTCCATCTTGTTTAATATTGTCAATTTAATCTTTCAGCCGATAAGTTTTTATCACAAAAATGATAAAACTCGATTTCTCTTTAATGCATGATAATTCTGTTTCCTTTTGGCAGCGATAAGCAAACCTTGCAAAGATTAGGAGCTTTCAATTGATTATAAATAGCAGACTGTTTTGTACATATATATATATATATATATATATATATATATATATATATATATATATATATATATATATATATATATATATATATATAAAAAGCCACTGTAGGTTAACGTCAATTTCACGCGATGAAAGATTTTATTGCCATAAATGAAACAGCATATAACAGCATATAAATTTTATTCTTTTTAATCTGTGGTTGATTTACAAATATATGACAGGAGGTTTACTATGTTAACACAAAATACCAGTGCAGAGTTTACTTTAAACTACATTTATGCCTGTTGTATTTTTATACAACGTTGCAGGGCAAAGAAACGTTTGTTTTATCAAAACAATACCTGAAGCTTATGACTAGATCATTTGTGAAATTTGTGAATTTTGGTATAGATCTTACTCTTCACGGAGTTTAGTCATGGAAATAGATATGCTATGGAATTGAAAACATAAGTTCTTTTTCAAGTATCTACTAAATATCTATCTTTGAAATTGAGTGACATCATTAGCTGTTTGATTATTTATAGAAGTACAGGAATGATATATTGGCCAGTGATATTCTATTATTCGTTATCGGTGGAATAGTCAATTGAAAGAATATATTATTATAGATCGAATGCATTTCTATAAAATGTTAGAGAGAGAGAGAGAGAGAGAGAGAGAGAGAGAGAGAGAGAGAGAGAGAGAGAGAGAGAGAGAGAGCTTCGACTACCTCTCATCATTTGCTGGATTTTTCACTCTATAAAAACCGTTTGATTCTTTTGAGTCCTCTTTCATGCATAGACCATTGACCTATGTATGCCCGGAAAACTTGATCTAAATCTCGAATTAACGCTGTAAGCGTTTCTTATGTAACAGAGACACCTCTGGGCTCTAGCATCAAGACACAGATCCGATTTAACGCTCTAGATACCAGCTGCAGGTTCACTTTCCTGAACAGCCTGTGATTATGTGGGTGATATGTGAATGTGGCGTGATTATTTGGTACAGTTTGTTTGTTTTCATCTCTGCAGAGGTTTTTAGTTATAGTTCCGCACCTTAATTAATGAGTAGCGAAGCTTTCAGAAGTTGGGAAGGTCACTGGAAGTAATTACATATTCACACTGAAAAAATGCAGACGTACAGTGTAAACACCACACGAAAGAATATAACGCACACACAAACACACACATATATATATATGTATATATATATATATATATATATATATATATATATATAATGTGTGTGTGTTTAAGTGTATCTGTGTGTGTTGGTGGGTTTGCGTGTATATATAGATGTAAATAATGCAAGCATATACTTACATAGAGACACATACACTTACATACACACGCCCCTATAGACACACACACGCATGCACATACACACCTATATATATATATATATTTATATTTAAATATATATATATATATATATATATATATATATATATATATATATATATATATATGCACACACAAGCACACTCACATATATATATATATATATATATATATATATATATATATATATATATATATATATATATGTGGGTGTGTGTGTGTGTGTTTGTGTGTGTTTATATATATATATATATATATATATATATATGTGTGTGTGTGTGTGTGTATATATATGTATGTGTGTGTTTGTGTTTGTCCGTGTGTGTGGTTTATATGGGTGTGTGTATTTATGTGTATGCGTCTGTATGTAGACATATGCCTGTATTATTTACCCCTATATATATATATATATATATATATATATATATATATATATATATATATATATATATATATATATATACACACACACAGACAAACCCACACCAACCCACCATTACAAACACATAGATACACTTAGACACACACACATGTATATATATATATATATATAAATATATATGTATATATATACATATATATATATATATATATATATATATATATATATATATATATATTTTATTTGCTAAGCAACAACATTAGTTGGAAAAGCAGGATGCTATAAGCCCAGGGGGCCTAACAGGGAAAATAGCCCAGTGTGAGTGTCTGTGTGTATGTGTGTCACCGTGTGCGGTGTGCGTGTATGTAAAACAGATATAAAAGTTCATGATACGTTGATAGAAAATATAAGTTACAGAATAAAAACTACAGGGACACTTATTAATGAGCATGCCTTCGTTATACCAAGCAGTCTTAGTTTGCTTTTAACTACTATGCGTTCTTGTAATTAAATGTATGTTCTTTAAACTGGAACTATTCTTCGGCCCTATCTCACATATTCAACAAGTTTTGTAGAAATTGATTGAATAATTTTTTTTTTCTTTCTGGTGTTAAAAATGAAAACTAACAAAATTATAGTCATTTACTTAGCATTGCAACTATTTTTTAATTACTTCTACGTACACTTATTTGGATGTACTTTATCCAAAATTTAGAAGATCCATTCTTGGGTCATACCCAGCATGACTACAATGTTCGATGTCAATCGGCATTGTAGTTTTTACGTACAGATGCTCTTAAATAAACTTACGATCAAATGAAATAAGAAACATACCATATGTGTGAATACATACTCTTTCCAAATCTTTGATTTTGGCGCAGCCGAAAGTCTGGACTTAATTTAGGCCGTGTTATTTGAGAGCCTCGAGGAGGTTAGATCTTGGGAAAAATATGAAAAACAATAGGTAAAATAAAAGAATGTGCTAATCTAAAGTGTCAAGAAGTACGAAGATATGAAGGGCTAGAATTTTTTTGCACAGATGGTAAGAAAGATATTTATTGGATGGCAAGGCCATTGACACACATCAAATGCAAAAGTGCGGGAAATATAATTGTAAACAGTACGTCGTCTTACAGAGGATATAGCTAAATGCTGGAAATAAGTGTTCAGAATAGAGAGATGACTGTAGATATTAATTTGTTGTAATAAATAAAATGTAATAAGCACCCTATACGAATAATCAACTTTTGTTATTTTTTGCTGAACAAATCATACATTCAGAATTTATCATAGAAGAGAATTACTGCCAATTCTGTGATCATCTATAACGGTGGTGTTCTCTCCGATAAGTTAATTTTCAGAAAGAGGTACGTATACTTTGGATACGTTCCATGGCAAAGATATTGTATAAACGCACATACGTGGTCAGTATAAGAGAGAGAGAGAGAGAGAGAGAGAGAGAGAGAGAGAGAGAGAGAGAGAGAGAGAGAGAGATCCGTCATATAAACATAATAATATCTGAGAACTGATTCCATGCAGGAGAGATTTACTATTTGCAGCAATATGAATTTAATGTTGTAAAATTAATGTTGTTTTATCGTTAATCCAGTAGTTACAACTAATGTTATTTAATAATTGATATTAGCATACAATTGATGTTATTTCATCATTGATCCAGTAGTTACAACTAATGTTATTTCTTCATTGATCCAGTAGGTAAAACTAATGCTATTTCATCATTGATCCAGTTCTTAAAACTAATATTTCATCATTGATCCAGTTCTTAAAACTAATATTTCATCATTGATCCCGTGGTTAGTGGGATTAAGCAAAGAATAAAAACCTAAAATACTATTGATATCCGCAAATATAAAAGTATGAGGCACGTTCTTGGTGTAAAGAGAAACAGCACAAACTATCAGGAAGACACTTCATTTCCGTTCATAGGGTTGAAGGTTTGGTGGGGAGCTTAGCTAACATTGGAATAAGAAAGGTTTCCATAAACAAACAATTTTCTCTTTTCCCTTTTCTTCCGGCTTTTCAACGTGAAGAATATTTTGTATATAGTGTGTAGATGATATTCATTTCACGAGAGGATCTAATTTATGTTATCAATGGCAGTCTGCATTTTGAAAAATGGTTTTTGATAGACTGTTATGAAGTTTGATTGATATAGAAGAATGTTCTTTTCTTGGGTGGTGATTCATTAACTTTTATAAAGAGACACACAAACACACACACACACACACATATATATATATATATATATATATATATATATATATATATATATATATATATATCAACAATTGACAGTGCTTTTAATTAAACGATCCAGAGAAGGACATATGGCAACATAGGGGTCAACGCTTGGATTACCATGAAGGAGTATGTAAGGGTTGACTTTGCCCACAAGATGGTTTTGAAAAAATATTTTATATCTAGCTAGTGATTTAATTTGAAGGTTGTGTTGGGGTCAGGTATCAAATCGCACCCTGCCATATGTATGAAATTAATACAGTAAAGTAAAACCAAAATCGACTGGTAGTCGAAGATTAATCTCTTTCCTAATGTAATGTGTGAATTCTAAAGGTTCCGGACGCTTTGCTCAGAGTATAGTCAGTCCTTACATTTGGAAGCATCTTAATAAGTCCTAGTCCTTTTTCTAGTAATCCCATATTACCCTCTCCTAAAATCCGATTTATCTGGGATGATCAAACAACTGGCAGCTTAGAGAAAGTTTAATAAAACAGTTCACTGATATTTCTCAATGTCGAAAACAATAACACGACAGTGTTATGCGAATCGAATTAAAACCATGAAAACACACAGCTGTCTTTCTTTAGGCAAAATTCAGTAACAACAGTTGGGATATTAACCCAAGCTATTGTTAATCTATGAGGGTCATAAAGTTATACGACCGTAGTCCAGATGTTTTCGTATAGAAACAACCAATGTGTTACAGCAGAAGCAAACGGCATGTACTTTATCTTCCCTTATTAATATTTTTTATAATTATTTACAGAGATCATGAATAATATATATATATATATATATATATATATATATATATATATATATATATATATATATATATATATATATATATCTATATAGATACATATATATTTATATATAACTTTTTCATTTTGTTATTTGGTTGCATGGTGGCAGTAAAATGTTTCCCTGTATACGAACAATGTACCAGCAGGTACTTTTGAGCTGTTGATATGATGAACAAGGCTAAATGATTCTGCAATAGGTCGCTGTCAACATGTCTAAGTTTTGAAAAAAATGCTTTCCCCATGTAATGTTTTATAACACCATATACACTTCTTAACTTTTCTGCTTAGACTAATGTACAAGTTTTCAATAAGTGATATTGATTTCTAAAACAAAATCTCACATTTTGGCGGATTTCTAAAACATCATGTCCTTCTCTTTAGAGTTTGGTTAAATTTGGTAACACATTACTGTCAATGAAAGTCGAACAATTTAAGCAAGGTTCACAACGCAAGGACTTCTTCAATTTATGAACAGTGAATCCTGCAATATATGCTATTATATAACTGGAACAAAGTGTTAGGTGATAGGATGTAAAGATCCAAGTACAGTTTTTATTAATATAAGTTTCACCCAAACTGCTATCTTCCATTAGGATTTTTTTTTTTTTTTTTTTTTTTTTTTTTTTTTTTTTTTTTAGAAGATACATGTAAAACATCAATCGAGTTACGTAAATGAGAAACATTACTTGAACACTTGAGTATGGGTGGACATCATGAATATCAATTTGAACTATGTTATACTTATAAGCACCAAAAAAAGAAACGGAAGTAGGATTGTCATCACAAGCCCCTTAATTCTAACTTAACCCTTGCCTAATTTAATTCAATATAATCCTGGCTCATTTTATATGACCGTAACATTTTGAGTTTTGGCCCGAGCCCCAAATTGGTTTTATAGATTTTTTAATCTTTAAATATAAGCCATAAGGGTAAAAAAGCTTGATTTGAATTTAATAGCTTTTCATCTGAAAGTTATAATGGCCAGTATAAGATTCAGACTACACTATAAATTCTTTAATCAAACATGCATTTTTTTCAGTCTCGGGTAGCCTACTTTAATGCTGGCGAGGAGAAGGATAATTGTACATTTTTATCAGTTTCTCAATCCCTTGCTTAACACGATAGAAGTCGTTATTATACTACTCAAACATTGAAATCACTGTGCTCTCTCTCTCTCTCTCTCTCTCTCTCTCTCTCTCTCTCTCTCTCTCTCTCTCTCTCTCTCTCGTTAGTTGCAGGAATAGTTGTTTAAAAAACATTAACCTAAGGACCTCAATTCTCTTTTTTCGCTTAAAAAAAGATTGAAATAATGTAGATGCTCTCTCGATCCCTGGAGGTTATTTTGACTCTTCATTGTGCTTGCTAAGAGAAGGGCTACATCACTGTTATACTCTAGTTAACCAACACCAAAGTGTCAGTGGAGAGACGTTCTCATCTCAATGCTTCGAATGGAAAAAAAAATCGACTTCTGAGCTTTCAGCTAAATCAAGACACGAGAAAAGAATCCGACCAGTTTGATAATCACAGGGTATCTGGTACCGTGGATTACACTAATCCTGTTCTTGTCTAAGAAGGGTTGGGATCTAAATCCTATCCTTTTAATTCTTTTATTTACTTCCTATCTATATAGTTCTCAGTATACTGGAATCATTTGCAAGAAATGGCACTTGGTACTCATCCCTCGTCCATCCACCTCTCCACCCAGCCACACATATGTCACGCACTACCTATGTAAACCCAGTGTCGTTAATAAGACAAAAAGGACTGCCGGTAAACACAAGTGGTTCAAAGACAAATGTACGTGTGAAGAAAATGTGCAGCTTCCTATTGATGAGGCTAGAATTATCACCAATCACAGAGGAATGTTTTAACTTTTACTAAAGATATATTTCGGAATAAAATACCTTAGCAGATTCTAAATAAGTAATGACCAGTTTCTTTTTTCGTCGGTACGAGACAGTGATATGAACTATTAATGGAATCATAAAATATAATAAAAAAATTATAATAAATAATGATACTGATATAAAGATATATTTCAGTGATTATGACTGATAAATAAATAAGCCAAATAAGTAAAACTAGATTACAACTAATAGGAGAGTTAAAAAAAAAGAAGATTAAAACTGTGAAGAGATAGTTGCTGTACAGCATTTCACAACAAAATCTCCAAACAAATGGGAAATAAACGGAGCATGAATAAATCCGAATATACTTTAGGCAAATGTAACTCAATAAAAACAAGCTGTAGACCTAATTTGAAGGACAACTCTTAATTGGAGGCGGTGACCGAATTCAATCTGCAACTTTTGCAATAATTAGGAATAAAATGCTAACCGAAATGAATTTAACCAGATCGGCAGATGAACTTTAACCTCTGCCATGAATTGATTTGGGGTCCTGCCAAAGAGCGAGATCTATTTCAGTCCAAAACTCGAAGTGGAATTCTTTTGTAATGAATTTTGGGCCTGAATTTTGTCATCAGTAACTGCATTTTCATTCCTGTTAGTCATTCCAATTGGACTTTTTATATTTTATATATATATATATATATATATATATATATATATATACACATGTATATATATGCATATATAAATTTATATATTTATGGATATATATATATATATATTTATATATATATATATGCATATAATTATATATATATATATATATATATATATATATATATATATATATATATATATATACCAATCAGAGGTACAGATAATTTGTTTTTATGGTTCAGCGTCTTTATGGAGCGTTTATTTTTATATTTCAAAGATATTCAGGCCGGGTTATAGGAATAACTCAGCGATAAAACGAATATAAAGTTGATATATTCCGTACTGGTTTAATCGTTTTATAATGACCATTCAAGTGAGACCACGTATTGTGTATTATTATTTTATCATTTACTTTTTCTTTTTATAACGATTACCATCTGATAAAATATTTCGCATACATTGAAGTGACTATCGTAAGTGTGGGTACTATTTGTTATCCAGTATAGTCTAATGGTTCAAACTCTGTATATCTGAGGAAAAGCAAAAAATTACACATGGTAAAACAGCTTTGAGAAGCTTTAATAAACGGCTTTTGCTCTGGATAGTGTAGCCTGATCGTTATTATAAAATTATCAAGTGTGATTAATCTAATTTGATGAAACTGTTTTTATATTGAATATTGCTTTTTATTTTGATAATAGCACCCTTCAAAAATCCTCGACTAGCCATTCAGCATGATCCGCTCTCAATGGATGACTGACACATTCATCACCTCGTAACAATCTCTTCGATTTTCGATAATCTAAGATTTTAGTCTTCGTCAGACCACCATGATTTTTTATTAATATTCTAAGATTTTTTATATCGTTTTTATAGTAGGTAATAAATACTAATATTTGTATGTATGTATATGCATGTATAAATTTATATTTGAATTTATATTGATTACGGTTCATCAAAATATTGAACGATATTGGAATTCGAATGCAATTTCTCTGCGATCTCGGGGGGTGTATAGAGCAGCGATGTTTAAAGCAAAAACTGAACTTGATCACAGGAGATATCTACATCAACTTTTGGAATCAAAGTTCATCTGCTGATTGCTCTGAGCTCATGTGTATTCAATTTATGGTATCATTTTTAGAGAATAAGCCGCTTGCATTTGGTGATCATCTGTAATTAAGTGTTTCACCTAAAAACTTCAGTTATTTATCGTTTGTTTAGCTACTTATCGGTACTTTGCTACTTTACGCATATAAAAATTTGATTTGACCTTTTTCGTCTTCAGTGTAAGTTTGTAAGGTTGGAAATTTTTGTTCTTGTGTTACTCTGATTGTTTTTGTGACTAGAGGGAGTTAATTTGTGAAAAAAAGGTCGACTTTGTATCACATAATCGAAACGAGAAAGGATTTAATGTATAATTTTTTCGTACAGGTTTCAGGTTTTGCAGAAATAAAGAGCTATAAGAGTACGTAACTATTTTATGCCTACACTAGCAGAATGGTTCTTACATTACTTTTCGACTGCAACCTTCAAGGTAACATGGAAACCTTTATCCGTGATATACAATATAGATATATTGCCTGATGTCATACGTGATGATTGCCACATACTAACAGCAATTCCCAAGAATTGGGAGTAGAGGGGTCAAGGTCCATCATGATGAAAAATGCCGGAGAGGCATGATAAAATTAGTACCAAAAGGGGTTGTAACAGAGTGCCGTGCGAGGACAGTTGTCGACGCCATGAAGATGAACCATCTCATTCGCTCAAAGAATTTTCAATGTCTCAATATTTTGGAAGATATAGGTTATCTTTATCAGGTACCATCGTGGAAGATATTCATAAAAGCATATGGACAAATATCTAGATGTCATTCATAACATTCCAATGGTAACAATCCTTCCATCACTGATATTAGGTTATGGTATAGATTTGTAAACTAGTTAGACCCTTCCTTGCAAATATGCCCATCGTGGAGCCCTTCATGGACTTCACTCAGGTAACTCATTGGGAGAAAAAATGTATATCGGGATATCTAGCTATGTAGAAACTCCAGCAACCACAAGATAAGTTGCTTGGTATATTATGTAAAGACATGCGACATGCCCATCGGTAATCATGAGAGATTAGAGCAATGAGAGAATTAGTTTCGTCATCCTCCTACAATAGTTTACTTGCCACTCGACTGGCTTCCTTTTGTTTGTTGCAAGGGGAGCTAGTGCTTTGACCTATGCAGGAGAAGCCTCACTCCATCTAAAGCAAGGTATGCCCTCATAGAATGAGAAGCCCTTGCAGTCACCTGGTGTATTTGGAAGGCAAGGTTGTTCCTACTTAGACACCCCAATTTCACAATCATAAAAAACCACAGCACATTTGTGAAAATACTGAGTGACAGTGCCCTCAAAGAAGTTACCAAACCAAGACTCTTCAAAATTAAGGAGAAGACTCTCCCATATAAGTTATACATCAAATGCCTCCCCTGAAAAAAAGGATACTGGAGTGGATTTTCTCTCAAAATACCCGACTCTAATATTATTCCAGGAAAAGTCTGACATGGACTTGAAGGATTAAATTAAAGTGGCAGTAGCCTATGCAATAGTGGCTGACTTGGGAGAAGTGTTAGGAATAATCTTTCGAGGGGAGGATTAATAAATAAGTCTTAGGAGTTTAAAATAATTTTTTTGATATGAATAGTAATAATATTCATATCTATTATTATTATCATTAGGTTATTGGTATTTAATCGTTCAGTCCTAAAAATGTCAGCAATGTAAATTAATTGTGATTTCTGATGATTCATCCACAACGCATTAAGAATTAAATGCTTTGTGATTTTATTATGACATTTGAAAAATCATGCTTACATGGAGTTTAGGATGTTCTAGAAGGATTACGTGGAATTTAAAATGGAAATGAGGTCATTTGATATGTCTCAATTGCGAAATTGTGTTTCATCTTAGTAAAGATCGGAAACTTTGAGAAAAATGGTTTTATCAAGTGAATGGGAATATTTTTGTAAACCTCCTAAAATATTATGAAAATATAACATTGTATTACAAAGATCATTATGAAAAATATTTTGGGACAGAGTTTTTTGAGTATAACTTAACATAATTATATAACTCGAGTAGAAGTGTTAGCGTATGAATATACTAGAGTGGCATAAATCTGGATACATCTGGGGCAGCCTACAATGAAGAAATGTCTAAGATAAAATATGCTCCTGTTCCTGAATATTCCAGGCCTATGTTCTCTAGTATGTCTCTAATCTCGGCAATTAACTATTGAATTTAATTTATTGTGATAATTACTTTCAATGAGGTTGGACTTCTCTACTTGGTCTATTACTAAATGTTTTTTAAGTCTAGTAACAGTTTTAGTTAGGATTGCCAATGGTTACTTAAGTAATCAATAATATAATTCATTGTAATTTTTTTTTTCTGATTGCTATGAAGTCTATAAAATCGGTGTTTTTTCCACTTTTCTATTACTATGCTTAAACTTTCATGTTACCTGCTGTTAACGTAATTTAAGTATATATGTATTAATCTAGAGATCAAAACCATTTCTATAATTTGGACCGGGGATGTCTATACGCAGAATCTAATCATCTTTTGTATATTTCATTGAATACAGTACTATTGAGATTTCTCCTGATTAAATAAAAGCAAGTGAAGATCGAAGTGTAAGGATTTAGAACATATATATATATATATATATATATATATATATATATATATATATATATATATATATATATATATATATATATATATAGAACAAATCTGCTTGATAGCCCTTCATTGCAATAAGTGATATTTTGTAAAAAGTGTATATTCTCTTTAAGCATGTTATAAATTTCTATTGGCTGTAGAGCATCTGTATTGCTTAATCTTTTACCTTTTTCGTGTAACGATTACCTCCTCGAGTCTGGTGATTATTACTTTTAAAACTATTCTAGTCGTAGTCGTAATCATCTCTAAGCTAGAGCGTTTCAGAAATTAATCTTATGAGCTTAAAAAAAAAAGAACTAAAAATAACACTACTGCGTAAAAACTGCACCAGGATTGCTGATTTCACTGACCCTGTATAGGAGCTGCTGATAGCAAAAGACACTGCAAGCATTTGGCCCAAACAGAACTCACAAGCAGTCATCTGCCTTACTCTCCTCCTCAGTATTCACAATCTGTTAGCAATAAATCAAGATCTGTGGGTATCCTCTGTGTGGATCAAGGATAGACAAGTTTGATCACCCCTAAGAGATTTATACCATCAGATAGTTGCCAGCCTACATGCAGGAAACCAGGGCCTTGACTTTATGCTTAGATAGAGAGTTCATATGCTGGACAGGAATAGAAGGAGACTTTCAACATCACCATGCCTAATGCAACATCTGTGATTAACACCATTTACATTGCCTCCTAAAGCAAAGGTGGTCAGACTCCCAACAGAATACCCCTTCCAGGAGGTCATCACAGGTATTTTGCAGAAAGAATGCAATGTATATATATAGCATACAGATGCAGAATAACTGGTTGGCGGGAAGTATCTAACTTTCCTAAAATCGTCTTTTCACACTGGGGAGCCCGAGAAAATATATTGAGTGACAGAAGTAGAAACGTAGCTAGCAAAAAGTTGGAGGCCTTCTTAAGGAGATGGGGAGTGAAGTTCCGCCTGTCTATAGCCCAGTATCTCTAACCCAATGGCAGGAAGAGGCAGCTGTGAAATCGGTCAAGACACTCTTTGGCAAAAACATTTGAAAATGATTACCTTTAAGTCATATAAGACGGCCCTGGCAATACTCTTCGATCTCAACACGCGTTTCATATAGGTCAAGTCACCATCCCAGCTTACAACGGGTTACCAACTTTATGAGGGGGTACTTACAGCTATGATGCACCCGTTGATAGATACCTAGGTACTGGTGACAGATGATATTTCAAAGGGAACTACTTGTGGCACAATTGCAATATGATATATACCTCCTTGATACCATCGGACTCAAGCCATCAAGTAGTGGTACAGAATAGGCGTTATCTCAGAAGCCAGGTCCATCAGGATGCAAATTAATTAAGAAAGAGCATTAGGCTCTGAAAAGGAAGAAATGATACTTGGTAGTCATCGTCCATCCACCCCCCTCTCCACCCATGCACACATATGTGTCCCAAACAGGTACTTTCACGAGATCTACGCCTCAAATCCAGTCATGCAATTCCTCGGGAAGCCCAGTGTTGTTGGCTCAAAGACAAATATACATGGAAAAAAAATGTGGAGTTTCCTATTAATGTGGCTAGAATTAACACGAATCACAGAGGATTAGTAATATGTACGTTTAAGTTTCACTAGCATTATATTTAAGAGAAAAATACCTTAGCAGATTCTAAATAAGTAATGACCAGTTTCTTTTTTTCGTCGATATGAGACAGTGATATGAACTGTTAATGGAATCATGAAATGTAATACAAAAATTAAAATAAATAACGATTCTGGTATACAGATATACTCCAGTGATTATGACATTGACAAATAAATAAGCAAAATAACTAAAACTATATTACACCGAACAGTAGAGTTTAAAAAAAAAGAAAAGATTAAAACTCCCTTTACTAACAAATTTAAACTACATTATAGGAGTTGCAAGATAAATCCTGTACAGCATTTCCCAACAAAAAACTGCAAATAAATGGAAAATAAACGGTGCATGGATAAATCCGAAAATACAGTACTTTAGGTGAAATGTAACTCAATAAAACTAGCTCCAGACCTAATTTGAAGGACGGCTCTTAATTGGAGGCGGTCACCAAATTCAATAGCAACTTTTGCAATAATTAGGAATAAAATGCTAACAGAAATGAATTTAACCAGATCGGCAGATGAACTTTAACCTCTGCCATGAATTGATTTGGGGACCTGCCTGAGAGCGAGATCTATTTCAGTCAAAACTCGATGTGGAATTCTTTTGTAACGAATTTTAGGTCTCACTTTTGTCATCAGTAACTGCATTTCCGTTCCTGTTAGTCTGCCCAATCGGGCGTATTATAGCACACACACACAAACACACACACACACACACACACATATATATATATATATATATATATATATATATATATATATATATATATATAAAATCTTCATCATCATCAGCCGTTACTAGTCCACTATAGAACACAAAGGCCTCGGACATGATCCTCCACTTACAACTATATGATATAATGTTTCACCGGGTAAATCCTGAATTGAAGTTATAACATATGTTCCGAGTTCTTTTAATGCCTCTGAGGCCATGAATGGTAGCGATCTTGTCTCTCACTTGAAGAGAACAGGCTTCGATCCCAGAATTAATTTCTATATGAGCACGATATTGCGTTGATTTTTATCTATCTATCTATCTATCTATCTATCTATCTATCTATATATATATATATATATATATATATATATATATATATATATATATATTTATATATATATATATATATATATCAAAGAGAGACAATTTGTTTTTCTGGTTCAGCGTCTTTATGGAACGTTTATACTTAAAATTCAAAGATATTCAGGCCTGGGTACAGGAATGACACAGCAATAAACGGATTATGACGTAGATATTTTCCGTACTTGTTTACTTTTGTCTTTATATACATGATGAAGTAACCATCATAAGTATGGATACTATTTGTAATTCAGTGCAATCTAATGGTTCAATGTACGTATCTCTGAGGAATTCCCCAAAATACATGGTAAAACCGCTTTTGAAAAGCTTGAATAAACAGTTTTCGGCTATGGATGGTGTAGGCGTAATCGTTGTTAAATGTTATGGTACTATTAGATGTGATTAATGCAATTTGATGAAACCACTTTTTTTATGAAATATTGCTTTTTATTTAGATAATAGCGCCCTTCAAAAAACCTCGACAAGCCATTCATCATGATCTGCTCTCAATGGATGGCTGACGTATTCATCACCTCGTAACAATCTCTTCGATTTTCGATAATCTTAGATTTTAGATAATCTTAGATTTTAGTCTTCGTCTGATCACGATCATTTTTAATTCTGGTTTTAACTTTTTTTTTATATATAATTTTCATTTTATGTATTAAATATTAATATTCATATGTATGTATATGCATTTATGAATTTATATATGAATTCATATTGATAACCGTTCATCAAAGTATTGGACGATATATTGGAATTCGAATGCAATTTCTCTGTGTTCACATGTGATGCATAGAACACCGATGTAAAAGCAAAAATTAAACTTAATCACAGGAGATTTCTACATCGACTCGGAATTAAAGTTCATATGCTGATTGCTCTAAGGCCTAAGCTCATGTTTGTTCCATTTATGGTATCATTTTTGCAGAATACGCAGTTTGCATTTGGTAATCATCTGTAATTAAGGCACATACCTTAAGGCTTCAATTATTTATCATTCATTTAGCTATTTACCGGCACTATGCTGTACCCGACCCGGCTGCCGGCCTATGAGGCCGGCAGCCGGGCAGTCGTAGTCCTCTGGTTCTTTTGCTGCTGGCTGGCATCGGTTGTGTACCTTTGCCGGCCGGCTAATGTCAGCCCTTGTCTGCCGGTCGCCAAGAGTGTGGCCGGCAGCCGGGTGCTACCTTGTGTAGCCGATATGGGCTGTTGCCGGCCGGCAGTAACTGCCGGCCGGCACATGCATTTGAACCAGCGTTCTGCCGCCTTATAGCTGTTAAGTAGTATACTTTAAAGCTAGTTATGGTGTGTGCCGGCCGGCACATAACCTTCTATACTGTACCAGTATTCTTCAGTATAACATATACTGTAAGAGGAAAACTATAGTATAAGTTTTGGTACAGCACTGTGTGTTCTAACACTTTTGTGTTGTCTTGCACAGCCCTTTGCTGTTGCCTTACAGATAAGAAAGTGAGTTCTTTCTTGTCTATTATCCAGGATTTTAAAATCATTGCTTAGGTGTGAGCTACACCTGTTTCCTCTGGAAACTTTTCATTGGTTATTCTAGAAGAGATTAATCATACAATATTATTATCTGGAAGGCTGCAACAATTGGTTGTGAAGGAAACACAAGTGTGTGTCTTTCCTTTCTGAATTGTTATGCTAAACTATGCATATCCAGTGATACATAGTTCACTTGATACTCATGGAAATTTCTTCTCTTTACAGGAGGACCCTCCGAAGTGCGGAAGTGTTTTCTGCAACGTCCGCAGTAAGAACCTCTGCGGACATGAGTTTTGTAGGAGGCACGCAGCATGCGCTGTCTCCAAGGGTGATCTCCAGTATTGGGACCCTCAGGTATGTACCGTGTGCACTAACCTGATTACTGAGGCCTTTGATTCCCCTAGAACGGCGGAATCAAGGGATATAGCAAGGGAGAAGCTTCGTACCTGGGTAAGGGGCTTCCAGAAGAACACCTCTGGACCTTATCTTCCAAGTGAGAAGATGAGGGCGTATCTTTTCCCTAGGGCATCAGCTGATGCAGTGATTCCCCAGCCTCAAGAGGAGATCCCCCAAGTTCAGATCCAGGTGGATGCTGAAGTCGCGGTCGCTATGCAAGACATCCAGTTGGATGACAGGATATCTGACGTGGACGAGCGTCTGGAGGAAGACCTCCTGGCAGAAGCCCAGGATGAAGTTCAAGCCCCAGACGTTGTAGAGGAAGAGGTCGACGAGATGTCGGCTACTCCGGTTCAGATCCCGGAGCCTATTCCCTCAACATCGGCCGCTCTCCCAGTAGAGCTGGACAGGCCCTCTCCTCCATTGTTGGAATGATCCAACAAATGCAGAAAGAGAATCAGGAGAAGGCGGCTGCAATGGAACTGCAGATGCAGAGACTTGCAGCATCACATGGACCCCAGAAAAGGCTCAATGTGAAAGACCTTCCCTTGTGCTCTGATGCTAACCCATGGAGGTATGCTGAGCACATGCAGATGACGACTGGAAAGATCATCATCTCGGATAAGTTGGGCTCAGTTCCCCTAGAGGAGGTGGAATTCTGGCCCAGCAAGGGGTCATATCCGGACTGTTATGTCCGGCTGAGGAAGGAACCAGCTTCAAAGGAGGAGACAGAGCGGAGGAGGTCATAGTGATGGACCATGCTAAGGCTCAAGCTTTGCTTTCATCCTCGATGAAAGAGAGGGGCTTCTCGAACTCAAAGGTAGCTGCATTGAGTAAGAAGCTCCCTTCCTTTGTGTCCTCTCCTGCTAGAGCCTTCCCCTTTTTACAGAAAGGGTTTGCGGCTGTTCTAAAAGCAGTCGAGGCCGGCAAGCCTTGCCCCTCCCTGGAGGAGTGTAAACCCTTGTCGCTGGCCCTGCCTATGGACCACAAAGACTGGAAGGACGTCCATCTTACCTTCTCAGTTGGGAAGTTGGAGGCTGATATTGCCGGACGTCAGTTCGGCGAGGACCTCCCTAAGCTGTCTGACTTTCTTTTGCGGAGAGAGCTCGAGACAAAAGAAAGACTGGCTGCCTCAATGTCTCTTCAGACTACTCTTGAGACGATGGCAAGTGACCCCAAGGTCCATGAAATGTTCATGGTAGTGGCCAAGACTCATCTGGCCACAGTGACGAAGGATCTTTATGGCTTCGTCAAGGCGAGGAGAGCTTGTAGGGAGTTCGTGTTCACCTCGGCTACGGTGAGGCACGAGCCAAGGAAACTAATCTCCTCCAACATTTGGGGCAAAGACCTTTTCCCTACCGAATTGGTCAAAGAAGTTGTTGATAAGGCCGCCTCGGAGAATAGAAACCTTCTCCAGAAGTGGGGCCTGGCTATCAAAAGAAAGTCTTCCCCGGATGAGGGTCCTCAACCAAAGAGGAAGACTATTAGGACTAGGCTACTGTCTCGGCCAGCCAAGCCTCTTAGACAGCAACAGAAACTGCAATTGCCATTGCCTTCAGTGCCCCAGATGGTGTCACAAACCCCGACCACATTCCAGTGGGTACCCCAGGCTGTGTCGACACAGTCCACAGCATTCAACCCAACGTTCGAAGGGCAGTCTACTTCCTTTCGAGCAAAGCCTAGAGGAGCAGCCAGAGGCTCGTCTAGGCGCCCCTCAAGGGGAAGGGGATTCAGGGGTGGTCGCGGTCAAGGAGGTAAGACCTCAGGACGGCAGTCCAAGTGAGATGATACCGGTAGGAGGGAGACTTCAGAATTTTCGGGATCGGTGGACCTTCGAGCCCTGGGCCCACAGCCTACTCAAGAACGGACTGGGCTGGAGCTGGTACAGCACTCCACCCCCGTGCCCTCGGTTTTTCCAACACTCCACCCCCGTTCTGGAGGAGTACGTTCAAGAACTGTTGGAGAAAAAAAGTGATCCGAAGGGTGAAGTCCATAAACTTCCAAGGGAGGCTGTTTTGTGTTCCCAAGAAAGACTCGGAAAAGCTCAGAGTCATTCTGGACTTGTCGCCACTCAACAAGTTCATAGTGAATTGCAAATTCAAGATGCTAACACTGCAACACATAAGGACCTTACTGCCCAAGAGGGCATATTCCGTCTCTATAGACTTGTCAGACGCCTATTGGCACGTTCCAATCAACCGTCGACTCTCCCCCTACCTAGGGTTCAGGCTACAACGAAGACTATACGCCTTCAGAGCCATGCCATTCGGGCTAAATATAGCCCCAAGGATTTTCACGAAGCTTGCGAGCGTAGCTCTCAAACAATTACGCCTAAAGGGAATTCAGGTAGTAGCCTACCTGGACGACTGGCTGGTGTGGGCAGCATCCGAGACAGAATGCTTGCAAGCTTCCAGTCAAGTGATCCAGTTCCTAGAGTATCTAGGCTTCAAGATCAACAGAAAAAAGTCTCGACTTTCTTCATCTCAAAAGTTCCAGTGGCTGGGAATCCACTGGGACCTAATGTCACACCGTTTCTCCATCCCGGCGAAGAAAAGGAAGGAGATAGCGGGTTCTGTCAAGAGACTTCTAGATTCCGAAAGGATATCAAGACGCGAACAGGAGAGGGTACTGGGCTCTCTCCAGTTTGCTTCGGTGACAGACCCAGTGCTAAGAGCACAGCTAAAGGATGCAACCGGAGTTTGGAGAAGTTATGCATCAAACGCGCGAAGAGATCTGAGAAGACCAGTTCCGCTTCGGCTACGTACTCTTCTCAGGCCTTGGTCCCAAGCCAGACATCTAAAGAAGTCGGTTCTTCTTCAGCCACCTCCCCCGTCGGTGACGATTCACTCAGACGCCTCGAAGGAGGGATGGGGAGGTCACTCTCATCGGAAAAAAGTCCAGGGGACTTGGTCCAAGCTATTCAAGACCTTTCACATAAACTTTCTAGAAGCTATGGCAGTGCTCCTTACCTTAAAGAAAGTCTCCCCGCGTCACTCGATCCACATAAGGTTGGTGATGGACAGCGAGGTAGTTGTTAGATGCTTGACTCGACAGGGATCGAGGTCACCACCTCTCAACCAGGTGATGTTGGCCATCTTCCGATTGGCGGAAAAGAAGAAGTGGTACCTGTCGGCAGTTCACCTTCAAGGAGTCCGCAATGTGACAGCGGACGCTCTATCCAGGTTCACACCGATAGAGTCGGAATGGTCCTTAGACGCAGGATCATTCTCCTTCATTCTGAATCAAGTCCCAGAACTGCAGATAGACCTCTTTGCGACGAAAGACAACAAGAAGTTGCCCCTGTACGTGTCCCCGTACGAGGACCCCTTAGCGGAAGCAGTGGACGCGATGTCCCTCGACTGGAACAGATGGTCCAGGATTTATCTGTTCCCTCCTCACAACCTTCTGTTGAGGGTCCTCAACAAACTGAGATCCTTCAAGGGGGTAGCGGCAATAGTGGCCCACAAGTGGCCGAACAGCGTGTGGTTCCCCCTGGCATTGGAACTACGGCTGAAGTTTGTACCGCTACCAGATCCAGTTCTGACCCAGCGAGTCCAGAAGTCGACTGTCTGTGCTTCATTACAGAAAACCCAGACCCTGCAGCTCATGATTTTTTCTCCCTAGCGGTGAGAAAGCGTTTTGGGATTTCGAAAGCCTGCATAGACTTCCTAGAGGAATATAAGTGCAAATCTACTAGAAGGCAATATGAGTCATCTTGGAGAAAATGGGTGGCCTTTGTCAAGGCGAAGAATCCGCAGGAAATCTCGACAGACTTCTGCTTATCTTTCTTCATCCACCTCCATGGTCAAGGGTTGGCAGCTAACACGATTTCGGCGTGTAAGTCTGCTTTGACAAGACCCATTCTATATGCCTTCCAGGTCGACCTAGGTAACGAGATCTTTAATAAAGTTCCGAAAGTCTGCGCTAGGCTCAGACCTTCAGCACCTCCAAAGCCCATTTCATGGTCTTTAGACAAAGTTCTTCATTTCGCTTCTCTGTTGAGCTATGAGGAGTGTGCGTTAAAGGATTTGACACAAAAAGTTATTTTCCTATTTGCACTCGCGTCCGGGGCCAGGGTTAGTGAGATTGTAGCCCTCTCGAGAGAGGCAGGTCGTGTTCAGTTCCTGGATGGGGGAGAACTGAACCTGTTTCCGGATCCTACGTTTCTCGCCAAGAATGAGTTACCCACCAACAGGTGGGGTCCCTGGAGAATCTGCCCTCTGAAAGAAGATGCATCTCTATGTCCAGTAGAATCCCTAAAGGTCTATCTTCGTAGAACTTCAGACTTCAAGGGTGGTCAACTTTTCAGGGGAGAAACATCAGGCTCAAATTTATCTCTGAATCAACTCAGAGCGAAAATCACATATTTTATTCGCAGAGCGGATCCTGACAGTACACCCGCAGGTCACTATCCGAGGAAAGTTGCCTCATCCTTAAATTTCCAGAGTGTTCTTTCGCCACTATGCGAAGCAAGTAGTGGAACTAAAGAGATCTGTGGTAGCAGTGGGTCTCGTCGTTAACCCTACTGTTTAACTCTGCGAGGAACAGTGGTTTTAATTGGGACGATTAATTCCAGGGTGAGTGTGTAGTTACATACTGTACTACAAACTAAGTGAGGGCACTGAGTTGCCCATATAGACTGTTCCATTTCCAAAGGTGAACCTAGCATAAGTGCAGACATGTGTGCCGAGCGTTTCTAACGCTAATGTGATTGATTTGTAATACAGACTTTTATGACTTTGATACCTCGGTATCTTAAAAGTGGCATTAATGTTTTTTCTTTCAGATAAACAAGTTCTGTTTACTATCATACTTATGCTTAAAGTTTTGGGTTATCCTCTTCTTATATATATATATACAGTATATATATAATTGTTGTTAACCTGTCTATTTATTGTCTGTCAATAAACTTGTTCTTGAGAACCTTGCGTCTCCTTCACCTGTGTCAATTTATTGGTATAATTGAGCATTCATTCTATGTACTTTATCTGGGATAATTCTAATAGAATCGTTCCTTTATGCAAGCTATGTTGCATTGGTTTATGCTTTCCCTTAACGGGAGGACTCCGTCCCATAAGGGGACGGTGGCGGTTTTACAAGTTTCCTCCTATGCGGATATAAACCTTTGTCCAATACAAGTATTGTGCGGAGAACTGGTCGATATTTCATATTGACGCAGTGGTTCTTTACAAACTATGCTTTACTTAATATAGGGTGAGACCACTATATTAGCTTGCCTGGTATTCATACATAGGTATATGTACTCTTCGAGACTTTTCCAGAGTCTAGTAGGACTCTTCCCTGTAGGGGGCAGGAAGCTCTAACATGATTTATAGTTAGTTGAAAAGATGTATAACGGTAACATCTTAGGTCTCTAGGTCTAGTCGACCGGGGAAAAATTACCTGGGGGGAGTACGGCACGTTCTGAGAATCCACAGATACAGTAATGCTCTGGTATACTTCCATCAGGACGACATGGCTTGAGCCCAAAAAACGGATTTTGAGCGAAGCGAAAAATCTATTTTTGGGTGAGATGGCCATGTCGTCCTGATGGACCTGAACTTCCCTTTCTATGAAAGGGCTGTAGGACCCCTCCCTACATACAGTATCTGTAGCACCTCGTGTACGCTACAAGGAATACAGATGGCGCCAGGATTGGCGCCAGGCACGCTTACGAAACTGGAGAATAGGGAGCCTTGGTAGCGGCTCCCCCTTTTTCTTTCCCGTTTTCGTTTCTTGCCAATTGACCCCTCGATACGTAATCTCTGTTTGGGGTGCAGATTGCCATGTGGCGTGTCAAGAATACGTCCTCTGATATGTCACGATATCCCTTTCATGAGGGATATTCGCTCCAGGAGTTAGAATTCTGGGTACCTTAAGGTAAATTCTCTGGGAATATAGCCGTAGTTGTAATATACCCTAGGAAGCTACCCTATAGGAACTTCCATCAGGACGACATGGCCATCTCACCCAAAAATAGATTTTTCGCTTCGCTCAAAATCCGTTATATATCTATATATATATATATATTAATATATATATATATATATATATATATATTATATATGCATTTATATATATATATATATATATATATATATATTCACACACATATATATATATATGTATATATATATCATTTATATATATACATATATATATATATATATTATATATACTCATATATATATACACATACATATACATACATATTTACATATATATACAGTATATATATATACATATATATATGTGTGTGTGTTTATATATATACATATATATTTATATGCATATGTAAATATATATATTTAAATATACATACATATATATGCATATACATATATATGTATATATATATGTATGTATATATATGTATATATAAATATATATTTATATATATACATATATATATAAACATATATATATATATGTATATATATGTATATATATATCTATATGTATATATATGTATATATATATATATATATATATATATATATATATATATGTAGTCCACATAAGGAAAAGTAAAATATTATGATTATATGTTAGTATGCTCTGAAGTCTCTTCTGCAAATGGATAAATTTTTAAGAGCGTTTATTATTATTCAAAATAAACGATGAAAAATGATGTTCAGCGGCGAAAGAAACTGTAGAGCATTTCTACATATACTCATAGGTTTATGATTTTCCTTAAATTGACTACTATATATTAAGTTATTTGAAATATATATATATATATATATATATATATATATATATATATATATATATATATATATATATATATATTGGTGTAAGTGAGCAGCAATTCATTAATCTTGCAGGTTTCGTTAAACGACCGATGACTGAGTAGTTTACCTAGTTTCACTTTCATACTCTTCAGTCTCCTGTAGGCACTTTTGAGTTCAGGGCTTGAAGTTCTCAATAATAATATGACTAATCGTAAATGTTACAATTATCTTTTAGTTTCATTTTGACAACTATAACATTTGTGAATAGTCCTATTATTGTTTTTAGAAATGTACAGTAACATCTAGACAGAATATATCTTAAGGTTTTCGTTTAACATGATCATGGACAGGGTACAATCTGAAAGCTCGTTACAATGTTTAAAAAAATAAAAGAAGTAATTTGAAAATGGCTACATCCTATCATCTTGAGAACTACAGGAAACTGGAGAGGATGAAAGTGAAACTAGGTAAACTATGCAGTCATCTGTCGTTTAACGGAACCTGCAATATATATATATATATATATATATATATATATATATATATATATATATATATATATATATACACATAATTATTAAGAGCTGGTCTGGTATAGAGGAAATATAGTAGTTTATTCATTATTTATTTTGTTTTTATTAGTGCATTGAAGAGGTTAACCAGATCTTAAGATTAATTCCTCTCGTGTAGATTTAAGATTTGTATGTAAATTACGTAAGATTTTAGTTGTTAATTTCATTGTATTTTTCATTCAGGTCAGTATATGAACATTTACATTATTTTTAAGAATTAACTTTTCATTTCAGTATTTTGTTACGAAGTCTTACATAACTGTTTAAGTGTGTTATGTGACCATACAAGATAGGGACAAAGGCTCATGTAAATGTTTTTTCTTTTACGTTTTTTTGAGGTATTGTGTCATATTTGAGATAAAATACGCAATTCTTATATGCTATGTCATGTGGAAGATTCCCGAAAAACATAGTGATAGATCTTATATTAGGTTTTATTTTTTATTTCTCAGACAAAGGGTGAGCAGAGCTAGCTTAGAGAGAGAGCCATCTCGTGTTGCGTGGGAAGCTGTTCGAGAGAGCAATACTTGGTAACTCTGACGCCCTCAGGCCAGCCTCCAAGCTACTATATCTCGGTCCTGGAACATTTTGGAAGTAGGTAAGTTTCATATAAAGGTGACCCCAGGATGTCTTAGATCAGATAGAGAATTCTAGCCTTAAGTCATAGCCCTTCCCCCCCTCCTCTCACCCCAGTGTGAGGTTTTAAAAATGTTCAGTGAAATTTCAAAGTTTTGCTATGATGGGTTTTTGTAAACATAATAAGTAATTATAAAAATTCTCCTAGAGATTTTGCAACTGACCCTGTATTAACATGGAACGTATTTGTATTGTTATCTGGTTAACTATATTCATTGAGTGGTAAGACTAATTAAATAGCTTGTAAAATTTTATTTTAAGTGAAACGAGTGATTATAATTTTCAGATCGTAAAATTTTTGTCTTGATATAAGTTTTGTTCTGACTTAATATTTCGAAAGATTTTTTTTATGTGAATTCTTTTCTAAGTGTTGTAATTTATATCGAATATATTTATTTTTGTAAAGAGTATATTACTCCAATTACCAGTGTTTATATTAATATTATATTGTTGATGGGGCCCTTCTCAAGAAATGTTATTGGCTTATGTTCAACCCTTCTCTATTTCCAATATCAACTTGATTCTTAAGGTTTGGAATGCTTAAGATTTCGTTTGATGAAATTCAAGATGGGTTAATGTTTGTGTCTGAACAGAGCCTTTATAAATAAAACTCGTTATTCATTCAAAGTTTGGTGTACAGTTTGCATGTGTTTCACTATTTCTTCTCTCATGTTTGTTTTTATTTTTTTTTTAACTTAGGACTTTCTTAGATATGAAAAGAAATATATTTACCTATCTTTATTGCATGGTCGCATCAACATAAATGTTGGGGCAGCTTCCCACAACAGGGCATAGGAATTCGTAAACCATTTTTGTGTTTCTTATGGTCGTTCTAATTTTATCTTGGGATTTTTGTCATGGTCAAATTACAGGTCTTGTGATTTTTTAATTTTAAAACTAATTCTATTTCGGTGTTGTTTTCGAAAGGGGTAACATTATTATGCCTTAACTTTTATAGCTATTCCTCTTAGTAGTAATTGGCATGCATTATTGCATTGTAAAATTGTTATTTTTTTCAGTAAATACTAGTGGGTTTAAAGTTATATCTTGTATCTGGTAGCATCTATCTAAGAATTTCTTGAAACACTATTCAATATCTGTGTTTTTAAAGACATAGTTGACTAGCCACTTGGAGGTTCTGTTTAGCTCTTGGTGTTTTGTCATATAGTATAATGAGATATAGCCCTGCTTGTATATGCATTAATTACTCCGAACTATTCAAATATGTATTATGGTATTCACTTTTCCCATTTAAGCATAAACCTTCACTTATCAGTTTTTATCTACTGATGTGTTATACTTTTTCTGTTATTGCTTCGAAAATACATTTAAGAATGGGCGATATCCGTCAATGATGTTCTTATGAATAACTTTGAGAACTGGATTCTACTCAATAGGTCACTTGACAAGGGAAGTTATTCATTTGCTTCGACAGATATATGGGTCATCTACGGTACACATGAGAAATAAACGCATGGTCTAGGGATGATAGAGGAAACTCTCTTCTCCGTAATATCTACACGCCCCCTTTATATAGACTAAATGTTTACCTCCCTCTACTGTGTCTTTACTTCCGCTATATTGATATCATATGTATCTCTATCAAAAAGAAAAAAAAATGAAGAGTTATCCCCAGATAAGCTATTTTTGAGGAAATATCTTTATATCACGTGGGCCACTCCCTATTTCAATTCAGGCAGAGTCCAAGGTTCGTAGAATTAGTGTAAAAGAAAGTATTGAAGGCTGAGTCAATTGTCGCCACCAGGTTATAAAAAGTAGGAAGGATTGCTGTTATTTTGTTCTTACGTAAAGTGTGGGAAGCTAAATTGTTTGAAGGTCTGGCGTAGTTTCTCAACTTCCTGGGAAATGTGGCCTAAACAAAGATATCCTTAATATATCTCACATCAACGGCTGTTTCCTCAAGCGGGCGAAGGGATGTTCTTATAAGGCACCCTAGTAAAAGCTGGTGAAGGGGACTCCAATGATGGAACCCTTAATGAGGTAGTCCTTCTGAAGGAAAATGTGTACTATTATGGTAGTAGAAGAGGTATTCATGGGACGGATTTCCAGGAACAGACAAGAAGTGGTCGAGCAGACCCCTATAAATATGATTCTTATGAATTTATTTCTACCTTTTCCCTGTTTTTATTTATGACTTTTACTTAAATTCTTTCTTTTTCCACTTAAAAAGGAAAATATTGCTATTTGTTAGTATATAGTATATAGATTTCAAAGAATAAACTTACAAAGCGCTGAAATGTAATGTTTTATTAAAAAACGAAATAATAAAGTTTTTAAAAACTTAAAAATTTCACAAAAATACATTAATTAGAAAATAATGCGATGTTGAAGCTCAAAAGTTATTGCTTGAAATACACCAGAATCAGGCATTAGTTTTTATTTTTTTTTAATATGTTTAAACTAAAGAAACCAATTAAATAAAACTTCAAACTGGAAAGCACAAGGCCCCGATGAAATCCATAGTTATCAGCTCTAAAACTTCTGAGCAACACTTACCAGAAGGAAAGAAAAAAAAAATTAGAAGACATGCATGAATAAAAAAAAAAAAAAAAAAAAAACAGAAAAAATATCATTGATGAATTTTAATTTATAATATTTGATGCGAAAAATCATGCAAATATTTCTCCAAGATTCCTGTAACATTACCTCCAAATCAAAACATGATTTTTAAAAAACAAAATAGCCAAAAAAAAAAAAAAAAAAAAAAAGAAAGGTGTTTAATATCACAAGTCTATATTATTGGATTTACATCTTCTAATGTAGGCAAGGCTAATAATATCTCGGTTAGGTAAAAATAACAATAATAATAACAATAATAATGATAATAATAATAATAATGATAATAATAATAATAATAATTATTAATATTATCAATATTATTACTATTATTATTATTATTATTATTATTATTATTATTATTATTATTATTATTTTATTACCAAACACTAATGTTTTACTCTTGCATACAATAGAATTTGGATATTAAACACATTTTCTAGCGACTTGGGTTATTTATAAATCCTGTAATAATTTGAAAGTAATGATACAGGAATTATAGAGAAATCTTTCCATTATATTTCCGCTCCAAAATTATGGATTAAAAGTTATCAATGAGATTTTTTCTGTTATATTTTCTAATAAAAGAGATTATGACCTGTACTTCAAAATCCATAAAGCAACGAACAAGATTATTATTATCTGTGTTGACGTTTTTGTGCAATAGCTATAAATTTGATTTATATTTGTTATATATCTCCTATAATATGTAACAGCAAGATAGTACATGTTATAATCCATTTATAAAAATATAATCTTATAATTGTCCAAGTTAGGTTTTATATATTTGAGGGTATTTGGAAATTATATAATTATGTTTTGATAGACAGTATACTCTCATGACCCTTTTATAACTAATAGTGATAACTGCATTCACTGGGCTACTAATTTACAGCTAATAAAACGTTTCGATGAAATAAAATATGAATGACAGTTGATGTTTCTGACCAAAATCTATGAAAACAGAAGCATAAAGGAATTACGAACTAAAAAGAAAAAAAATTATTGATGTTCGGAATGAAAATAATACGAAACCATTTTCAGTATTGTTATTCCTTATAAATGTTAGGCCATTTTTTCCGTTCGAATATATCGTTTTCAGCCATTTTTTTTTCTTTTTTCGAAATTGGACAGAAAAATATTTGGTGACTTATTCACCAACGCCCAAACAGTGATGTAAATCCAGTGTTATTAAAATGTCATGAACTTCACTCTACCTTTCATTTACTCAATCAACACTCGGAGTCATGCCTATCATTCAGACAACAGGCACAGGCAATCACTTTATATATGAATTAGTTTGATGAAACAGTGTTTGTTAATAAAACTTCGTCGTCAGAATGATTTTCTATTGTCCTTAAAATTCTTTGTCTCTTTGTGTAATTTGAACATCATGAGTCATTATTGTATATATAAGTGATTTTTATATATCAAATTTCAATAATCCTTTTCCTACAGAAAATTTATCTAATTTCATTCTCAGGGCTAATGGAATATATTTCATAAAATTGTATAAGCTCTAATCATATATATATATATATATATATATATATATATATATATATATATATATATATATATATATATATATATTTATATATATATATATATATATATATTTATATATATATATATATATATATATATATAATATGTATATATATATATATATATATATATATATATATATATATATATATATATATGATGTGTGTGTGTGTGTGTGGGGAAATGGTTTGAGTATCACCATGATCTGCAAAACTG
>NC_090750.1:46554279-46561779 GCF_036898095.1 Palaemon carinicauda | reverse complement strand
TCACTAACCAATAATCAACTTTTTACATGACTCTTTATCAGAACTATATTGGTTAAACATTGGAATTACACCAATACAAAAGCTATGGTGCAGAAAACTCTAATATACAAAGATATATGGATACTCCAAAATACATATAAAGAAGATAAATGTAAGTGAAGGGAGGAGTACGCTCACAAATTAGTCTGATTTGTACAAGAAAGGATATACTTGAAATACCGAGAAAAATCCCATTTCAAAAATGGAATAGTATGCTTCGTCGAAAATGGGGAGAGATCTTGAGAACGGTCATGAATTTCTGAGAAGCTTTGTGAAAAATCATTTATGCATATCAGATAAGCTTTTTGTTTTTATTTTCTCAGGAAATAAAATGCTATATTGAACTTCTGTCTTCCTTACATATGTAATATATATACAATATATATGTATATATGTATATATATATATATATATATATATATATACATATATACATATATATATGTATATATTATATATTATATATATATACACACATTATATATATATATATATATATATATATATATATATATAGGACTCCAATAACTTCAAATATATATATATATATATATATATATATATATATATATATATATATATATATATATATATATATATATATATATATATATATATATAGGACTCCAATAACTTCAACTTTCACTAGCTATGCTCATGATAATGTAGGACTCTCCGTAAAATTGGCCAGTGCACAATATCAATGGCTTTTTCGTAGTCTACAAAAACCATCAAAGCGGATTTGTATATTCTACACATTGCTCTACATGTCTTGAAATTAAAATTTAGCTAGTACAACTTCTACTTTTTTTAAATCTTACTTGTACCTTGCTCATCTTTTCATCAAGCTTTCTCTCTTTTTCTCTGACGTAAGTGTGTTGCCTCTTAAATTATTGAAATCAGCTAGATCTTTTTTTTTACCATTTTAACCAACACTCCTAGCTCGCATTTACCAGGTTTAGGCTCTCCACTGCCACATTCTGCAAAATAATCTTACAAGTATTAGGTAAGTCACTACATTTTCAGTTAATATCATCCCAACAATTATTCCATCGTATACAGAGGCATTTCATCTACTTGGTTTTTCAATTAAAGCTTCGATTCCCAACACACCTGATTCAATCATTGGCACACCTAGGGCTTCCTCAGCTTTAAGTATATGAATCAAATAATTCCCTTCATATCACCTATTCACGACCTTTTTAAAGTGTTTCATTCAACGTTCTCTTGTTATAGCAGATTAATGTCTCTTTTTTGGGGGGGTGGGGGGGTGGGGGGGGGGGGGTATATGCTTCTTCATCTTTGCCCCTTTAGAGATTTCATTAATATTTCTATGAAGAATTCTTACATAATAGCTAATACTTTAATTTATTGGTTTGTCACCCTCATCTATTTTCGTGTGTAAATATTCTCTCCAGTAATTCATGGCTTTTCTTTTGATTTCTCTATCAATACTGTTGAATACTTTGCATACTCTACTTTGTGTTGTAATTTTCACTACTTCCTTGAAAATATTCAACAATCAATTTCTGTTTTCCTCTCCTTTTTATAGTACACTAAAATTCATTGGATATCCATGACTTTCTCCTGGTAACTGCATACCCCAAAATATATTTACCAACTGACTGATATATGTTCTTAACCTCACACCTTTCGTCGTTAATTGTCTGTTTTTCGTTTCTTAAAATCTCCAAGACTTCAAGTCGATTCCTACATTAAATTGCCAATACTTTTGTGTGCGCATCTTCTAGAAACATAGGTTTGCAATCTACATTTCGTTTCCGTGCTATCAGTTTTAATTTTAATTTGGCAATGTGTATCTGGTGACCACTACAAATTTGGGCACATCTATAGTTTCTTACATTTCTCAAAGTCCTCCTTTTTGCTTTATTAAGGACTATGTGATCTATATGATCTTTTTTTTTTAACCGTCCCATGGTCAAGTGCATGTTTATATATGGATGTCCTTGTACTGGAAAAAAGTACTTTCAATAACAAGATAGTTTGTTGAACAAAAACTTATAATATGTGCTCCATTTTCATTTGCGACTTCGCTAACACCCTCAACATCCATCACATTCTCCATACCTTGAGGTCATGAATAAGTGATATGAAGGGAATAATTTGATTCATATACTTGAAGCTGAGGAAGACCTTGGTGTGCCCTTGATTGAATTAAGTGTGTTGGAAATCGAAGTTATAAATGAAAAACCCCAGGACATGGAATACTCTGTATATGATGGAATAATTGTTGAGATGATATTGTCCGAAAATGTAGCGACTCCCGTAATACCTGCAAGATTATTTTGCAGAATATGGCAATGGAGAGCCTAAACCTGGTAAATGGGAGCTAGGATTGTTGGTTAAAATAGTAAGAAATAAAGATATATCTGATTTCAATAATTAAAGATGCATCACATTTACGTCAGATAGAGAGAAAGATTGATGAATTTAGAATTTAGAAAAAAAAGTAAAAGTTTTACTGACCAAATTTAAATTTTAAGACATGGAGAGCAATGTGTAGAATATACAAATCCACTTTGATGGCATTTTTGGACTATGAAAAAGTAATTGATATTGTTCAAATCTGGAGTTCCTCTTAAATATGTAAATATGATTAAGTCTGTTCATGAGCATAGTAAGTCCAAAATTTATGTTAGTGGAGGCCAATCTACTGTGTTGAATTTCCAGTGAACAGTGAAGTACATCAAGTGAATGGGTTGTGGCCTAAGTTATTTATCCGCCACATCGCCTTTGTAATGAATAAGAACAGTTGGAGGTGGTGGAGAAGGATTGCAATGGAATGGTAATATTAAATTACAGTATGATGAAGGATTTGCAATACTTGCTTACCAGAATGGATGAAATATCATATGAGGTTAAGCTCAAGACTTATAAAAGAAAGACAAAGATGATGAGAACGAAATATGCAATAGAAGATGATATTTCATTGGAAGTAGAAATGAATAGTAAGGTAGAATCCAATAAATATTTAGGAACTATGAACTATAATACTAGAGTTTAGAGTTAGAGTTTGATAAAAAATAAGATAATTAAACAATGGCAATGTTAAGTGAAATTTGGAAATATAATCGCCTTGAATTTCATATAAAAATCACGATGTATATCAGTTTAGTTACATCGGTATTGCTATATGGACAAGAGTCGTGGTTTGAAAATGAAACAATATCCAAGAAATTTTGTGGATTTGAAAACGGCAGGAAAGGATAAGAAATAAAACTATAGGAGAGATTACTCGAGTGCTATATGTTGCATGAAATCATGGTGAGGGGTAGAAGTATCGATTCAAAAGATCAAGATGGAGATAATTGGCGAGATCTCACCGAGGCCCTTTGCGTTAATATGCGCAGGAAGATATATATATATATATATATATATATATATATTTATATGATTTATATATATAGTTATATATATACATGTATATATATATATATATATATATATATATATATATATATATATATATATATATTTATATATTGTGTGCAGCAGGGTCCAAAACACATCAGTAAAAAGGCCATAATTTATTTAGGAGACGTTTCGAACATTGCAATGTTCATTATCAATCTGTAAAAGATATAAATATAAAATTCTTAAAATTTATACAATAATTTAAAACAAAATAGTAAAAGAATATTAAAACATTATTGATTTTATAACAGAAAATCGTGAAAAACTAAAACATTGAAACATAAGAGAACTAGTGCTCACCAAGCCATCCATAGGAAAAGGCGAAGAACGAATGAGTAAGAATTGTTACCCATCTACGACTTCAGTTATGCTAAGAAAAAAGGAGAAGCGGAGGCGTTAGAGTTTAAAGAAGGAACGAGGCGTTTAATGTATAATGACTCAAGGGTAGTTAAAAATTCGCTTTGTTTTGTCCCACCAATAATTGAAAAATGTTTTTTGTTTACTTGGGTTTTGCAAATGGTGGCATGATTCCTTATATTAGAAAATTCTGGGTTACCAAGTCTCTGACCAGTTCTGAAGCTGTATCCCATATGGTTACAGTATCTCACCTGCAACAACCTTTGGCAAGATCCAACATAGATACCGGGACATCCCGGGCACTTGAATTTATAAATGATGTTGGACCTCATGAAGGTCTGCAGTTTGTCTTTGTAGCCAAGAAATAAATTAATTTTGAGTGGATTGATTGGGATTAGTCGGATGTTGAGGCAGCCGAACTCTTTTTCTATTATATTTTTAAGTTTGATGGAAAACTTGTTGTCAGATTGGTAAGGAATTGTAGCGAAAATATTTTTCTTTTTTACATTATACGATGGTACTAGAGTGGAGAAATGTCGTGAGATGAGCTTGTTAATAACCTTGTGAACCATATTTTCAGGGTAAGAGTTTTGCTTGAAAAAATTAACCAAAAATAAAATCTCCTTATGAAAGAGTGACCAACTCGAGGAATAACGCAGAGCCCTATAAACAAGTGTGTATATAGCATTTAGTTTAAAATTTAAAAAACAAGAACTATAAAAATTGTTGGAAAGTCCAGTGTATGTCTTTTTTCGATACACAGATTTTATAAATTCACCATTGTCTCTGCTTACGTTAATGTCTAAAAAAGGTAGAGAGTTGTTGTTTTCTTTTTCCATAGTGAACTTCATATTTTGGTGTTGAAAATTTATATGGCTTAAAAACATTTATATATTTTTCTCGGTATTTCAAGTATATCCTTTCTCGTACAAAGCAGACTAATTTGTGAGCTTACTCGTCCCTTCATTTGCATATATATATTTTTTAAATGTATTTCGGAGTATCCATATATTTTTGTATCTCAGAATTATATGCTCCAGAGCTTTTGTGTTGGTGTATTTCCAATGTTTAACAAATATAGTTCTGATGAAGTCATGTAAAAAGTTGATTATTGGTTAGTCATTAGTGGTGTATCAGATTTTACCTTCACAACAAATTTAGAAGACGGTTATGTTTTACCACCTGTTTGTGTGTGAGTTTGTTTGTTTGTGAACAGCTTCATGGACAAAATTTCAATCGTTGCGTAATGAAAATTGCAGGGATGAAATATTATGTTAGAAAGCTTTAATTGATTAAATTTTGGAAGGTCATGGTTAAATTTCAAGGTCACTGCTAAGCAAAATATGCAATTCACGTCATCAGTCATATGTTTAGACATTGTTGTGACAGAGAATTCAAACTTGGTACATATTTGATTGTATGGAAATTCTTGTAAATTAATACATGTATGGTTGAAGATGAAGGTCGAGTGAAAAAGGTCATGCAAAAGGTCAAATTCCTGTAGTGTACCATACAGGTATAATTTCAATATTAAAGTAATGAAACTTGCAGGGATTTCAAACTGTTATGTAAAGAGCTGGAAATGAATAATTGATTCTGGTAAAGGCAAGCTGGTTTCGAAAAATAAGCTGACGTAGTGGTCCTCACTTTCAGAGTGCTTTTCTAGTTATCTTTGATTTTGATAGTAATTTCAATTCATCTATTGATGAAAAAGATAGTCCAATATTTACAGTTCTTAACTTTTTAAATTATTAATTATTTCACTAACAAACAATTTACAATGAAATGTTTGTACTATTATTCAGCATGGGTAAAGGATGTAGAAAATTAACTTAAAGAAAAAAAGAAAACAAATGTAAGATAACAGAAAACGACACTCAAAAGCAAATGGAAACGTAACAAAGACAACGTTACAGGATCAGCAAGGGAATAAGCGTCCTCTTAAAGAAGTATTAAAACTGCAAGGGACATGTGAGCGGAGGCAGACAGTATTCCTGATTTTGGTACGAGTGAAATGCAAATTTCTGATTTTTTTTTTCGGAGATATATGACTGAAGTGGACTTTACGCAATATAGGAAGGACTCGTCGTGATTCTCAACTCGGCTGTTCAAGACGTTTGTCTGAGAATTTTAGGTAAACTAATAATATATTCCAAGAGAGATGCTTCTTATTTTACTCTTAGATTATAATAGTGAACATTATTCCACAGATTAATTTTTTTAATCTGTTTAGTGATATATTTGTTCATTGCAATAACTCCCGTATGAAGAATATGTTATAATATATAAAAATTAGAGGACTATTATTTTCAAAACTATTTCTGTCGTTGTTCATCATTTTAATTTATTATACACTCAAATCTCAAAACAAAAGAACACTTTTGATTAGAATTTCTTTTCCGGTTCGTGAAAGTTGAGTTAGATCTTCATAAGATGAAGATAAGTTGATTTATTTTCAAAAGTTTGAACAGTATCCTTAAATAATGTAATAAATAGAGAATTGTACATTCTATATAATGTTTGGCTTTAGATTTTCAGTTCGATTAGGTACAAGATATTAGTACTGTTAACTTTATAAGTACTAGATAGACATAAGGCCAGCTACCTTTAGCACTAGAATTAATTCATAATATACATTATACTTCCCAAATGAATACTCCAATCTCAATGTGTCAGTGCTTGTATGAATGTCTGCCTCGCTTGTTAAAATTTCAAATTGCATTATTTCGCAAGGCAGGCAATGCATTAATCATTCAGCAGGGTCGGGGTTTCTTTGCCTGCTTCGTGAAAGCGAACATCAACGTTAGACTGCTTTCTGACACTTTTCATATTTTCCTTTTCCAAACTTACCTAGTTGTTTCAGTTGGATGATTCCGCGTGTTCAATTTCAAGATGTCTTGTACCTGTGAAAAAAAATGAATAATATATTCATTTCAACGCTGAGAATGAATATTATGTAACTCCTCCTTTATATATATTTACATAAAGAACTTTGTAGATAGTTTTCGTCTTGTACAAAGTCAATAAAAATTGAAAATAATTTACATATAGAATTTAGTAGATATACACGAGGAAATACGTTTGTACAGAACTGGGGAAAGAAAAGTTCACTTCCTTATCCTGACTCACATGAATATTGTGTAGATGACAGTAATTATGACAAAGTTCATTGCGTGATAAGAGTTTACAGCTAAGGATAAAATATATGATTTACACGAGTCGACTAAAGAAAAGATATAACAAATCTAAATAAAGTTCATATATTTCATGGATATACAATACAGTTTTTGTTATGCATGAAGAACACCTGATTGAATACGTGGAACGATAACAGTTGACCAAAAGTTACAAGAATTAGAGAAAATATTGCCGAGGAACTATTCTTAAATTATTACAATTGAAAAAAGGTCAGTAAACAAATTGTGATAATTGCATCATGAATTAAACAAATAAAAAAATATTCAGAGTAATAATTGGATTATTACTGTCTACTTGGTTTTCCACATTTAATACCTTTAGGTCTATATGGACTATCAGTATGATCCAGTTATTTCTAATAAATAGATTGTTTTTATTATGTTTCTTGTGAGAGTTTTAATCTTGCCAAGTAAGTCTATCATGTCTATAAGAAATCTTAGAGGCTCTGATATACATTTTTTATATATAATA
>NC_090750.1:46539279-46549279 GCF_036898095.1 Palaemon carinicauda | reverse complement strand
AAATGCAAGCACGATATTCTTTATTATTTTGTTTGTCGCAGAAAAATAGTTGGTTTTACTTGCACATCCAAGTAGAATAAATTCTGGAGTCAGTGTTTCTTCCCACATATAGGTCATTTGATGAAGAGGATTCTAAAAGCCTGCTTAGTTATCTACTGTAAACTGCAGTTATCTTTTCTTTTTTATTATGAGGAAAAAAATAAAATAAAAATTATGAAGGTAAAATGTAATAATATTAATCCTGAAAAGATAACATTGAAATTGTTTTATTTTTGCGGAAAATAACATTTCGTGTTTTGGGTATTCTTATTACATCCGCCAAGGAGGTTATCCGACCGAGTCGGTTTATTTACTTGTCTGTGTGTTTGCGGGCACGATTTTATCAAAACTACTTGATGGATTTTGATGAAAGTTTCCCCAAAGACAGACCTTCGGTCATTGAAGAAAGAACAAAAACTTGGAGCTTATCTGGATCCGGATTTGCATTTTTGTGTACCTGTGTATAGGATTACGTCAAAGCTACTCTACAGATTTTGACAAAATTTTGACCTCTGATAGATCTAAAGTCATATACGGCTCAGTAAATTTTGGAGAGGATCCATAACTAGATCCGGATTCTAGTTTATTTTTCTATTTATTTATCTGTTTGTGTGTCTGTGGACAGGATTACTTCAAAACTACTCGAAGGATTTGGATGAAATTTTGACCACAGATAGATATTAGATCATGGACGACCCCATTAAATTTTGGAAATGATCCGAATCCGGATACGGCCTCTTGATCCGGATCACCATTTTTCGCATTTGAAAGATTACCTAAAAACAAATTGACTGGTTTTGACGGAATTTCCACCATCGCTGGATCAAAGTCCATGGTGACAACCTAAAACCTTTGGCGGAGGTCAGAAATTTCTGATTTCTCTTTTTGTTACCTATGATTGGAATTTCATGAGGGTTTAGATTTATGAATGCATTTTCTTATTTGTTTGTTAGGTAGTTACATTCAAACTCACCGATCTAATACAGGTATTTTTCTTATGCGATAACACGAATGACTCTAAGAAGAAAAAAAAAAATTTGGTTGAGCTGTATCTTTTTGAGTTGACTATGAGTTCAGGATGTTAATTTTTTTGGTTTTACCTCCCTAAAATTGAATTATTCGTCTTTGACAGTATTTTTTGCCTTTATAATCGGTCATTTTACGTGTTTAGAATAATACAACTAAGGTCCATAGGATATCTATACACCCTGAATAAAAAAAAATGACTACTTGTTTGACGTTCTGCTTAAGCAGACACAAGATTTAGGCCCCTGTCATACTCTGATAATATAGCTAAAAATCGTATTTCATAGGTAATATGGTTTGAGCTACATCTAGTATTATAAGAGTCTTCATGACCTGTAAGATTATCATAGAAACCGTTACGTTTACCTCAACCTGCACAATGGAAGACACTTTTGGATTTTGATAGTTATAAAGATACATATACAAGTTCAACATGCAATGATTATATACAAAATAATTGTGACAAAAGGTCTCTTAAGGGTGACAATAATGTGCTTAGAGTTAGAGTTTTTGTTGATAAGGTTAACATCGGACTAAAAAATAAATAATATTTCAATGAAATGACAATAGATAAAATTAGCTTGGTACATTTAACGACTTTTTACATGGAGTTCAATAAAGGTTGGTGCATCAAAGAAAACGTTGACGTGCGTTGCATGCTGAAAGTGCATAAAAAAATTCATTGTATGCAGATGAATACAAAACACGTAACTTTTTATAGCTTTTATCGATCACTTTGATTTCCTAGGTTTATATATATATATATATATATATATATATATATATATATATATACATACATACATATATATATATATATATATATATATATATATATATATATATATATGTATGTATATATATATGTATATATATACATATATATATATATATGTAAACTGCCTGGCAGAAATTCGGTGATATATTTACATGGGAGTTGCAGAATCCATGATAATAGAAATACTCAGGATAATCTGGGTTAATGCGTTCCATGTGATTTCTCTTCAATTATTTATTTTGTATTAGTGGTAATAACAACACGTTTCCTTCGTCTCAACATGTCATTTTATTTTGAAAAATATGCTTGAGAATCAACAGAAACAATTAACATAAGAAGAATTCCACACTGAGCTAAGAATTATCTTCAGAAGTAAGAAGAGAAAAATCAAAATAAGGAGAGCACCACACTAGAATCAGAATAATTCCAAGAGAAAGCAGTTAACGAGTCGGAAATAACACAAAGAGGTTGTCACTTTGAGTTTAGAGTTATGTTTGGACATGGTCGACGAGTTCAAGAAAGGCATGGGCAGATTGGGTTTTTGGACGTCCTTAGAAGCCCTTGGTGTATGTTGACTTCTAATGACCTTGAGGCAGATCATCTACCCTCTTGGGTCGTTAGAGAGGAACGTTTGTCAGGGAGGGGTTTAGGGTCCATCTGTCAGGAGATTAGGGTAGTGAAAGTTCACCATTGGCCAGGAAGATCCTAGGTGTGGTCGGTCCTGGAAAATAGAGTGCACACGAGGTAGATTCTGCCAAGAGGGTTTGGTTTAAAGGTATGATTTGGGTGGTTAGTTGGATTAATCCATAGAGAGAGAGAGAGAGAGAGAGAGAGAGAGAGAGAGAGAGAGAGAGAGAGAGAGAGAGAGATCAGAGGTTAATCGGAGTGTATTTTACAAGTTTATATTAATCCTCACTGGTTAGGTTGTAAATCTTCATTAATCTGCTTGGTAGAAATTCAGTGAGAGTTTAACATGGGAATGGCAAAATCCAGGGTAAAAGAAATACAAAGGATGATCTGGGTTAACAACTTGGGACGTTAGTCGGATTAGAGTAGAATCCAGATTATGTAGGAGTTTAATTTGCGTGTCAGCTTAAATATGGCTATGCTGCGGATTAACAATGAAATTGTTTTTTGTAGGGAAGCAGATTTATATCAAGAGACACGTGTTCAGGATTTAGAATAAGGTCAGCTCAATGTTCAAGAAGGAATTCACTAGTTGCTGAACATCTTGGCATGTTAATCCAAGAATTAACAACAGGGGCATTGAAATCAAATAGACACTTGCACAGGTGACGAAAGATTAAAGTTTGTTGGTGTGAAGCTGAACACAAGGGGAGGGAGTGTAAGATTTCAGGATGGTAAAAGTTGATATATGACAAATGCATAAAGTTATATATATATATATATATATATATATATATATATATATATATATATATATATATATATATATATATATATATATATATACATATATATATATAGATATATATATATATATATATATATATATATATATATATATATATATAAATATATATATATATATATATATATATATATATATATATATATATACATATATATATATATATATATATAGATATATATATATATATATATATATATATATATATATATATATATATATATTCTGATTGAGGTAGAGGATATATATCATTTGCTCCGGTGCTGAATCCACGTTTAGTTTAATGAACATTCATAAAAATTTGCTGTGCTGTGAGAATATTTGTAAATGTTATGCTGAGCTAATCATGAACATCTAAATATATAACAGTGTTTTAAGTAATTCTTTTATTATTTGAAATTAAGAATAATTTATATTGGTAGTAAATGGCTAGAAAACAATTGAAGATGAATATATAGGCTGTTAATTAAGAATTTCACACACCTGTAAATTCTGAAATATGATAGCATAGCTACGCGATACCAGAATTTGACCCACATGTCCCGGAGATATAACACGAATAAAAAAAATACAATGTTTGTCATATGTTTATACACGGGTTTTAATTTTTAAAGCTAATTTTGTTTTCCATAATAACAAAACATCATGTGTTTTTATTTGTGTCCATTAATCGATATGCAGCACCATTAAGGGTCAAATATTCACTCGGTTTAAATGATAGGAAATAACATAAATCTAAGAAACTTTAGATTGAGAATAAAAATCTTTCTGATTTATTATGTTTTATTTAAAGGAAAAATGTTATTTCCAGTATCAATATTATGTTGATAAATTATATGGTAATAAATTTTGCACACTAATTAGAACATTAATCATACGTACAGTATATAAAGGCAAGGTTTATCACCTTACATATACATGCACATATACATATAAATGCATTACACAGACACATACACACACGCACACAAATATATATATATATATATATATATATATATATATATATATATATATATATATACAACCACAATGGCATTTAATACCGAATTTTATCTTGGGAATATATATCGACTGAAATTCATTTATGTTAATAGCTTCTGGCTGGGCAAAGACTCGAAGCCCTGCCTATTCAGCCGAAACCATGACTGCGAGGACTCTACCAACTGAGCTATGAAGAGATAGTTTGATAGCTCAGTTTGATAGAGTCCTTGCCGGCATGGTTTCGGCTGAATAGGCAGGGCTTCGAGTCTTTGCTCAGCCAGAAGCTAATAACATAAATGAATTCCAGTGGATATATATTCCCAAGATAAAACCCGGTATTATATGCCATTGTGGTTGATATTTACATTGATTGAAATCATAAGTGTTATTAATATATATTCAAATATATATATATATATATATATATATATATATATATATATATATATATATATATATATGTATATATATATATATATATGTGTGTGTGTGTGTGTGTGTGTGTGCATTCAGAGATAGAATAACATACAGTTTAGATGTTTGTTGATCTAGCATATATTTTGTAGCTGCTTCCAAATTACCGTGTCAGAAAAAGACCGAAGGTAAAATATATAGACGTTTGTAAGACTAAGTTACGATTATATTAAAAAGGTAATAATGTATCATGAAGTAAACTTCAATGTTGGTACACGTGTATTTCGTCCTAATTACAACGTAGTACGAAACCATAACTTGGATCTTAATTAACACACCAAAATCAATTAACAATGTCTTACCGAATTAGTGAAGCAGCGATGCTTGGGTTTAATAACATCTCCGAATGCCAATCATGATAGAACAAATACACATTACATTCGTCATTAATTAGGGTTTTATTTCAAGGTGATGATAAAAATTTTTAATGATGGTAAATAATGACAGGGAATGCATCACTGAGATTTTCAAATGTTATGAGGAGATATGTAAAATAAATGACCTTTGCAGTCAATCATTCGTTTTTATATTTCTAAAATGCTTTCGAATAAAATGGAATTACGACCATTCAGTTATCAAGTTTTTAATATAATTTCGTATTTATCCAACTATCTGTTTCTGTGTAAATTTTATACGAATCTTTCTATCTACTGCTAGGTTATATATATTCAAGGGTAGATCTAAGAATTATTTGTTTCCATCAAGTAAGAAAAAAATCTATATTTACATTACTATTCCTAAGTGTTTTCAAATAAATATTCAGACTCGAACTAATAACACATGCTGGCATTTGTAATACATTTATATAGAATAATAAGCCTCTCTCTCTCTCTCTCTCTCTCTCTCTCTCTCTCTCTCTCTCTCTCTCTCTCTCTCTCTCTCGACCTCTCTCTCTCTCTCGACCTCTCTCGACCTCCAGCATTCGGAATCAAGCGAATGGAATGGAAGCTAGTTATTTTACTACCTGGCCGAGGACCATAAAGGGCCAAATAGGAGATGATAAATGGAGAAGTTTTGAATTATAAGCTTCAAGATAGAGATGACTGGCGAAATCTTACTGAGGCCCTTTGCGTTAATAGGTGTAGGGAGAGATGATTTATATATATATATATATATATATATATATATATATATATATATATATATATATATATATAGAACATTTCGATACAGATCAACATCTTTAGATATACATTCCAAGTAGGAAACTTAACTGCCAAAGTATTCAAAAATAAAAATTTTATGAAAAAAAGATACCCAGTACATACTGAACAAGAAAATATTCCGATCCAATTTCCGGCTTTCCTAAAATAATGTTGATATATGTCAAACAAAGGTCTGAAGCAAACTCTTATATCTATCCTCCGAATTGTTATATCCTCTCAGGAATGATTCTGTATCATGTTTATATTGACCTAATGTTCAGAAACCGAATATGATGCTCAATTTTACAAATGGAACAGCAGAAAAAATAATATTTAGAGGTTTCTTTTAAGATTTGTAAGGTCAGGTGAGTCATGTGAAGGTGAATAAAATGATTACTAGAATAAAGGATTTTTTTTTTTTTTTAAATTTAGGTTTAATTTTGATATATATTTTAATCTTATTTAGTTAAACAGCATAGAAAATAGGGCTAGGTAAAAGTCCAAAGAACGTTTTTTTTTTTTTACAATTTAGAGAATTCTATTCTTTATTGAACATACATATCGCGCAAGACATTTCTTATGCATGGTATAGACTTTTGCGCCTCTGAGAGAGAGAGAGAGAGAGAGAGAGAGAGAGAGAGAGAGAGAGAGAGGTATTTCATATATAAACTATAGAAAGAGCTTATGTCAGCTTGTTCAACATATAAACATTTGCTGATGATTTACTCAAAAAAGAGACTACTGTTATTATTAAAAATAATAAAATTATATATATTATTATAAGTATTGCTGTCATTATGAATAAAATTAGTATTAAAACCAAATGAAGTGTTGGTCCTTGTCCACTCAATGGAAGACAGCAAGATAGCCTCTGGGGCTGGAGAGCGGAGTGAGCTGAGAGTTGAGAGATAAAAAATTCCTTTAAAAATAGAATTTAGCTCAAATCATCAAGCTTTTATTTTAGTTGAAATACTCTTGATATACTTTTGTTAGATAATGAATTCATAAACATGTCACGTGATTTCATAGTTATTGAATCCAAATTGAATTTTTCGGATGGCAGTTGAATGGAATCATATTACATAAGAAATATTATTATTTGGCTTCAAGTTAATTGCATTTTTAATAGGGAAGTAGGGCATCTAATATCGACTCTAATTAAGAATCCTTGAAATATTTTTTCAACCAATTCGTAAATATTGAAAATAAAATTTTTTTATCTCAATAAAAATTTGTGACACTTTTATTCCAGATTTTTATAATGGCTCAATAATTAGAAAGATGATGAAAAAGTTCTATTAACAAAAATTTGCTGCTACGATATTTCAATGTTGAGGTATATACACCGACAAAAAAAAAAAAAAAAAAAACGAGCATTTTTTTTAATGCTATTTAACTATTCCTTTATTATTTCTTAGGAAAATTTTAAAGTATCTGATCGCAAGGCAAACGCACCACTTTTGCTCTCTCTCTCTCTCTCTCTCTCTCTCTCTCTCTCTCTCACTCTCTCTCTCTCTCTCTCTCTCTCTCTCTCTCTCTCTCTCTCCTCTCTCTGTTTCCGTAGCAACCTCCCAAATTCTTTATCCTCTCAAAAGCACTATATTTTCATATCTTGTTATCAGGAGGCCTATTGGAAATACTTAGGTATACAGTTCAGGGAATTTCGTTGGAGTTAGGTGAACAATACTTGGGTGACTCCTTAACCTTTTTCTTTACAGCCACACAGTAAAGTTTATCAGGCATGCTGTTTTTTTTAATTACTTATACTGTATTATATAATGATATACGGTTGGGATTTTTTACGATAACTTTTCGCGATTACTAATTTTATAATTAAGTGTTTATCAGGTCTAAGCTTAAGCTATATATATATATATATATATATATATACACACATATCTATATATACACATATATATATATATGTGTGTGTATATATGTCTCGCCAGGTAAATCCTGAACTAAGTTCCGACTTCTTTTATGGCCTCTCGTGGCATGGTTTGTTTCGACCTGGCCTTTCATTAGAAGGGGCCATCGTTCGATCCCAAGTATGAGGTAGAAATTTATTTCTATTTGAACACGATGTTGTGTTGATATTTATCCATATATATATATATATATATATACACACACACACACACACACATATATATATATATATATATATATATATATATATATATATATATATAGCGGTTATCAGGTCTATGCTTAGATTATATATATATATATATATATATATATATATATAGGTATGCTTATATATATATATATATATATATATATATATAGTGTTTATCAGGTCTATGCTTAAACTGTTTATGTATATATATATATATATATATATATATATATATATTCATATATATTTATATATATGCATATATATACACATATATATTGTGTATATATATATATATATATATATATATATATATATATATATATATGTATGTATGTATTTATATACACTCTCTCTCTCTCTCTCTCTCTCTCTCTCTCTCTCTCTCTCTCTCTCTCTCTCTCTCTCTCTCTCTCTCTCTCTCAAAGCATCATTCTCGGTAATAAGACCCATTTTCATTTCAAGTCCACAAGTCTTGCTCTCCCACTGAGTAATTGGAGACTCCATCAACTCCCTGGGTAACAGGACAGCTTCACCCTGCTTTGGTGGAGCGATGTACCATTCAGGAAATTGCAATTGAACCGGACACTAGATCACCATTTCATTCTAGATATCTGGTTTTTTTATAAAAGACCCCGTAAATATACTAATTTCTACATTTTTCTTCCTTTCCATGGAGATTTAGTCAAACAATGCACTTTTGACAATTACGTTGAACATTTTATCTCGTTTATAAAGTAGGTTAAATCAATGATGATTTTAAAGGCAGTGCATTTATTCTAAATAAAGTAGTAAATTTGTTTCATAATTATATAGATAAAATAGAAAATATACTTTCAATTGAATTTGAAAATTCCTTCTAAACACAAGTAATTAGAATCTAACATATATATATTGTTTTTATGATTATTATTATTATTATTATTATTATTATTATTATTATTATTATTATTATTGCTATTATTATTCATTATTATTATTATTGTTATGATTTTTAATAATATTATTATTATCACTATTTACGATGAGTAGAATATAGAAAATAACTTTTAGTGCCATTTGGGAACTATGAAAAAGCCTTCGATAGTGAGCAACGGCCAATGTTGTGGAGTCCTTCGTTATTATGGTATTCATCTTAAATATGTGAATTTCATCAAGTCTTTTCATGAGCATAGGAAGTGCAAAGTTAATGTTAATGGATTCTTATCAAATGAATTTCCAGTGAACAGCGGATTACTCAAAGGAATTGTGTTGTCGCCCATGTTGTTTGTCCTCATGGATTTTATAATGCGTATAACTGTCGATGATGGTGGAGAGGGATTGGACTGAATTGGTGATAGAAATTAGCAGAAATAGAGTATGCTGATGATGTTGTCCTTGTTAGAAGAACACCACAGTATTTACAATGCTTGCTCACCAGAATACATGGAATATCACACGAGGTTGGACTGAAGATAAATAGAAGAAAGATAGAAATGATGAGAACGGAGTATGCCATGGAAGATGAAATATAATTGGAAGGAGAAAGGATCAACGAGGTAGAATCATTTAAGTATTTATGAAGTATGATCTCCAATACAGGCTCTTTAAAGTTTAGTGATAGATTGAAAAAAGGAAACCAGACAATGGCTAGGTTAAGTAAAAATTGGAAATCAAATCGCCTGAAAATACATATAAATATCAGGCTATATATTAGTTTAGTGAGATCGGTGTTACTCTATGGACATGAGAGGGATATTGGGGGTTGAAATACAGGACTTATATATAAAACTATATAAGATTAATCGAGCGGCATATGTGGATGAGATCAAGATGTGGGGCTGGGCCCCACAAGGCACTAGAAGAGTTGGAAGACCCAGGCCTACATTTCTGAAAACTATATAGTGCGAAGTAGGAGATGATGAATTAAGAAGTGTTGAATTAAAAGTTCAAGACAGAGATGACTAGCGAAATCTAAGCGAGGGCCTTTGCGTCAATAGACGTAGGAGGAAATGATGATG
>NC_090750.1:46519279-46534279 GCF_036898095.1 Palaemon carinicauda | reverse complement strand
GTTCATTTTCCCTTTGCCTACACATACATCGAATAGTCTGGCTTATTCTTTACAGATTTTCCTCTGTCCTCATACACCTGGCAACACTGAGATTACCAAACAATTATTCTATCAAGGGGTTAACTACTGCACTGTTATTGTTCAGTGGCCACTTTCCTCTTGGTAAGGGTAGAAGAGACTCTTCAGCTTTGGTAAGCAGCTCTTCTAGGAGAAGGACACTCCAAAATCAAACCATTGTTCTCTAGTTTTGGGTAGTGCCATAGCCTCTGTAATATTGTCTTTCACTGTCTTGGGTTAGAGTTCTCTTGCTTTAGGGTACACTCGGGCACACTGTTCTGTCTTGTTTCTCTTCCACTTGTTTTGTTAAAGTTTTTATAGTTTATATATAAATATTTGTTTTGATGTTGTTGCTTTTCTTGGAATATCTTATTTTTCCTGTTTCCTTTCCTCCCTGGGCTATTTTCCCTGTTGTGGCCCCCGGGCCTATAGCATCCTGCTTTTCAACGTAGGGCTGTAGCTTAGCAAGCTATGATAATAATAATAATATGGTCTTTTGTTTACCCACTTCTAAATCTGTCTACTTTCATGTTTCATGAAAGTTTATTTGTCTTTCTCTTTAGCGTAAATATTTCATATATCATAGAGAGTAATGTTACTTGGCGGTCATTTTTTTGGTATTTTGTGCCTCAGGTTTTTATGAAATAGTATAATGATAAAAGTTTTCCAAGCTGCAGGTATAGAGAGTTCTTGCAGACGTTTTGTGTAAACTTCAGCGCGTTTTATTACTATGAAATCTCCTCCATCTATCATTAATAAATTGTTAGTTCATCTTCTACTGCTGTTTTGGCTCTTCTCATATGCCTTTCAACCATTTTCTTACTTCTGCAGTTACGGTTGATATCGGCTCAGGTGTTTCATAATGTCTATCGACAAAGTTATTTCTTATGTCACTGTTGTATAGCAATTTTTATCACTGCATATCTGTTGTAAATATTAACATTTTTATGTTTTAAAGCAATCCTCTATTAAACGTCTTGTTACAATTCTTTTTTACATCAATTTGATTCTTCTCACTTTGTAGGGCTTCCTCAATTTTGATCTGATTAGATTTTTAGTTTGTTTACTGTTTTGGATTGTTTTGTCAACTATTTTGAATCTCTGATTTTAACTCATTTCTTTAATTACTTCCATTTCCACATGTACCTTGGAGTACCCATTTTTAAATAATAAACTAAAGTAATAAGATTTTTTTTTTATTACAGGAGTATTTACTTTCTTTTTTAAATTATGGTTTCTATTACTTTCTTAGATCTAAAGAAAAGTTGCTTTTCTTCATTCTATGGTCACTTGACTCTATTGTTCAACACTGTTACATTTCTAACTAAATTAATTTTTCCTGTTAATAAATACTATTTCTTTTTTCGTTTTCATTTTCGATTATCCATGCGCATTTCTTCTTCTTCTTCTTCTTCTTCTTCTTATTTTTATTATTATTATTATTATTATTATTATTATTAGTAGTAGTAGTAGTAGTAGTAGTAGTGTAGTATTAGTAGTCGTCGTAGTAGTAGCAGTAGTAGTAATCGTAGTAGATATAGTAGTACTAATATATATATATATATATATATATATATATATATATATATATATATATATATATATATATATATAATCATTTTGTCTTAGATAAGGAAATACTAGATTTCATGGGAGAATAAAGAAAGTATAAGAAAATCGTGTAAATTTACCGTTCAATGAAACCCGATCTCTTACTCTAAAGAATCTTCCCACTGGCCGCCAAGACACGACTTCCTTCTTAATTTTCCGCCACACTGAAGACAGGATGGCCAGAGTTTAATCCTATTAGGAGGCGAGGAGCCCTACTACTCACATTTCGCTAATCATGGAAATGAAAATTGGATTCCGCCACCTCAGTCAGCATTCCCAGACGCGAGTTCTCGGTCTCCAGATTATCTTCTCCCCACCGACTACTCATTCTCGATCTTTTTTTCTTTTTTTCTCTAGTTCTCTTTTTCATAAGGTTTCTCTTTTTTTCTCCGCCAATTAAAGAACGATGCCTCCTTTTTATTGTTTCAATCTTTTGCACACACGCACGTGCACACACACATACACACACACACACACACACACACACATATATATATATATATATATATATATATATATATATATATATATATATATATACATGTATATATATACATATATATACATATACATACATTTATATATATACATATATATACATTATATATATACATACATACATATATATATATATATATATATATATATATATATATATATATATATATATATATATATATATATATATGCGCGCGTGTGTGTGTTACTTAGTGTTAAATTAAAAGAAATATTCAGTAAAAAGATTACAATTTTTACTCACACCCGTTGTCCATGGTAGTGCACAAGTGCTAAATCAATTGTCCTTTTTCCATCACCGTTTGCTGTTTCCATTTGAGTGAGGTCATGGCCTAATAGATAAGTCTCCCCAAAAAGAAAAGGGTGGATAGGAATATTGGTTTTTTCTGACTTTTCATTTGATGTAGGTAGGTAAAAGTATATATTTTTTTGAACTACTACTAATAAAGACCAGATTGTTGGAGTTTATTCTAGGATATGTTTACATTTTACTGTAACAAATATAGAAACTGGAAGCATAGGGTAACATCAGAAATTCAAAATAATTCAAATGTAAATAGATATTACCTCTGATAAACCGACTGCATCTAATAAACATATTTACCCTAATCTCGATTAACAAATATTAAAGGAAAGCAAGGAGATATGGGAAGTAATACGATTCCACCAACGAAGTACCTAACATATTCTGATCAATACACAAATATATCAGTTCACTGCATGTTTGAAGTATTTTTCAAATATCCTTATCCTCTGCTGAAGATATTTTTTTTTTTTTGTTTCAGAGAGGTCCTTCGCATTAAAAATCATTGAATAATTACAAAATAATTTAAAACATAAATAATCCCACATCTAATATATCAACTGTAAGCAAGAAAGTATCAGTTTTCCTTTAATCAATTGCCTAACAGTTTCAACCAGGAATGCATAAATAAATAAAGAAAGAGGATGATAGGTATCAGCTGAGGAATGTTGCAAATGTTGCATAATGTACCTTCTGGTGTTTCATTAAACATAAGTACAAAAAGGAGTTCTCTTAATTTCATTCAACTTCATCTCAAAGTGTCAGAATAAAACCTGTACATTACATTACCGTATATGAAACACGTGCAGTACAATGTGTTTCAATAATAAGTATTTCAATAATTAGTCGATTAATCAGTGTCCCAATTGACATCTACGAAGCATACAGTATTCTTTTCTGCCTTTATCTTCCATCTTCCTTTTTAGATTTCATTTTCTCCCACTTTATATCTGAATTTAGATTTTTTTTGTTAAGGTTATTTCTTTCATTTGGCTTAAAGCTTTCTTTAAAATATTTAAGAAATAACTGCAGTATACCACATTAATAACATCAATCTTCTTTATACAACAAAGGGGCCTTAATGGAAGAGGACTCATATCATGTTTCTCCACAGACTCCAAATGAATATATTTTCAAAAAAAAAAAAAAATAAATAAATAAATAAATAAAAATAAAAAAAAATCCTTCCTTTCAGCTATTCAAAATCAAACTTTTTTCAACTTTGTTTTCAGATAAAAGTTATTAATTTTGATAAAATTTTTCATTATTCCTTCATCATTATTGAAAAGAGATATGATATCAGCTGTGAGAATAGAAATGAGATACTAATTAAATCATCTGCCATTCCTTTTTATATCATATTCTAAAAAACATTGTATTCCCTATTAATAACTTCCTCGCAAAACTTATATTGTCCCAGCTCTGATATTTCGAACATTACCGAAAAAAACTTTCAACTCTGAAAATAATCTTCAAAGAATAGAAATACGCAACCTTTGGTAGTTACCAAAGTTTTATTAGTTGTACGATAAATAATCCTCCGTATAACCCATAAGGGTAAAGTTAATGAGCAAAATATTAGTCATAAGTGCTAGTGAAAGATATATCTTTATAATTGTAGGATCTTATAATTTTCTTGTGGTTTTTCAATCTTGGCAAAAAAGGTATGGTTAAAAGTCTATATCTTGAGACATATTTTCCCCAGAGCATCAATATTTCAAAAAACCCTCAGTGAGACTATTGTTACAAGAATGTGAGGAAGGTATCCTCTCTCCAGTTTATGACATCATACAGAGGTTAGAAAATTGAGTTGATTATTCATTGTTGCGAACGAAGTGAAGCACCTTATATGAAATACCAAAGTTTTTGGAAGGTAACTCACCCCACCCCATAGCCCGGTCATTCATTTTCGCTGAAGAGTTCGGAGCAAGACTGATATTTTCGGCGGTAGGGTCAATAACTCTTATAACAATAAATATATTCAAAGGAGATTTTAGTTATATATGAGTTTTGTTTCAGTCAATTTTCATGTTCATATCTGTTATATGCATGCCTTGGCTGTTCGGAGGTGACGATTTTTTTGCTAGAAATCAGTGAGGAGCCGCAACTACTAGAGTTTTACAGATATCCAAATGATTTACACTGTTATTTGGGTGTTATGTGAACATCACTCACACCTCTTTTTCTATTGGTAATTGCCAAAGAAATTTCACTGTAGCAATTTTTCGATATCCGCATGAGGCCATTTTTGCAGGTGCCGTAAATTACTCATAAAATACTTCCCATATCTTGATTGAATTTTAATGGATTTATGGATTGGATCATTACTTTGTCCATACCAATTTTTATTTTGATATCTGCCATAGCAAAGCCACAGCAAACGTTTATTTCGGTATGGGTTGAATGGTTATTTATGACGGTGAAGTAAATTGTTAAAAGAATAATTCACGTTTACAAATGAAAATGTCAAGGATTATTGAGAAACATATTTTTCTGTTCATTCCAAATTATATGGTAATATGTACAATTGAAAAGACAGAGGTTTCATGTAGTCTTCTACATATATATATAAATATATATATATATATATATATATATATATATATATATATATATATATATATATATATATATACAGTTCATTACATTTACAAACATATTTTATCTCCAGATATATTTCCCCATTTCTCAATTACGTATCCTTACGGCGATAATTTTATACGTATATTTACTATATGTTCGTGAAATGGCACCTCCCAGTAAGATATTTTCATTAATTTACACAGGAACTGAAATAAAAAAGACAATAAGAACCATTATAGATAACTTTTTCTAATATTCTAAACTTTTCTAATGTACCAGATCCCTTGCATGAAACTCAATAACATATGAGGGTGAGGTAATTTCAAAATTTCCAAAGGGCATTTCAGATTTCTTTTTCTTATAGTGCTCTTGAGAGGGTAACGACTGTGGGAGGTTGGTGCAGAAAAAAGGAAAAAGAGAGAGGTGGGAAAAAACACGCCCACAGGTTTCCAAACATTATGTTAAAAGTTGAAATTGCTGTTCCTCTTAACTTTTGATTTTTTTTCATTCAAGAAATACACTCACTCCCATGAAAATAACGTTTGATTTTATGTTCGTATATCAGAATCAATTTTCTTTGCTTAATATAGTGGAAATTAACGTGTCTTCTGTTTTCAGATACTACAACTATATCAAATTATTTCACAGGAACAGCAGAGAAGGTAAGTATTATTCTGCATGTTTTACTCACAAACATATGAACTGTTACATAAGATTTTCGCATGAATAAATTCAAATTATTGACTGAGGATAAAGGCATAATTATTAAAAAAGGGTAAACAATAAGGAATATGAGATGACGATAATATCTCCTATATAGTAAAGAACGAGTGTCATATATATATATATATATATATATATATATATATATACATAAATATTTATATATATATATATATATATATATATATATATATGAATTTATATATATATATATATATATATATATATATATATATATATATATATGTGTATATATATATATATATATATATATATATATATATATATATATACAGTATATATCCTCTCATGCTAGGCAGATTTTTCATACGTATGACTTCCCGGTCTCTCTCCGTTTCTCTGGTAGCGGGGAGAGTAAGTAGGCCCTGGTGAAAGTGGGTATAGCAAGTGTTGCACTCGGAAACCACAATCTCCCACAGATTGACCTAACTTCGTGCTGTAATTACAAAATTGTCAGGGGTGGAAGGGTTGACTATTTGTGATCGTGTACGTGTGTGTGCATAATTGTATGAATATTCAACTGTTATTTTTAACGGGTTATATAAACTAATAAATTATAAAGATTTGTATTGTGTGGAAAGAGAGGCAATGGGAAATAATTAGTTAGGTACAATGCGAATATATTCCTTCTGTTAGCAAGGTATTGTTTTTTCTTTAACCAGATTAAAGTAAATTTGATCTTTAGGTATAATTCATTCGTTAATTTAAATAATTCTACTAAGAAATGCTATTTTGCCTGTATCAGCTTCATATCTGGAATGACCCAGGAGTGACCATTCTGATGTGCAAGTGAAATCTTGTCTAGAGCAGCCCTAATTAATACTTTAAAGTTCTTTTACCCTCAACCTATCGGCAATGGACTGTAACAGTTCCGTTGATTTGCTTCTGAATGATGGTTGAATGTTGATTACGTTAAATGTAAAACGATTCGGAATAGACTGCTCTTAAAAGATGCTTGTGTAATAGTTGACGAACGGCTTAGGAGAGGAATTTACTGGAGCTAGGTTGTTGATGATGATGAGGAAGGTAAACTGGCTCTGATGCGGTAAGTGTCAAGTTGCATTGAATGTTCTAGAAATTTAACCGAGTTTTGTATGGGGAAAATTTACTAACGAATCGATTAGTAATGGTTAAAGTAACCTTTTTTTATTGATAAAATATTTCTAGGGACGCACACTAAATCCATTAAAAATTACAAATAATATGGGGATCCTCTTCTCCTGAAATATTCATTGCGCTGTCTTGTTTACATTTGACAGGACGGGCGTAACTGCTCCCATTTGTGGATAGCTTTTTCTGCGATAACGGCATTATACTACTTGCGCACAAGCCATCCTTCCACTTTCTTTCTACCGATGGTACTACTACTGTTCGTTCATTTGTAAGTAGCTCCTGTTCCTTCCTTCCCCTGCCATATGACAAAGTTGACCATATTAAGGCATGTATTTATTATGAGTGTGACGTAAGCAGTTCTGTGACACACCCCGTTTTCCTAAGACTATTCCATTGTAGCTGTGTTATGTCTTGCGTGTGTGTTACGGAGCCCAATGTAACAAAGCGTAATGGCTGCCGTTATGGCTACTTCGATGATATAGCCAAGTTTCATGGTGAGTATCACGGTACATCTGGACTAGTGAATAGTTTTTTAAAAACTCATTGTGTTATCACTCAAAGATTTAACAGAAGAAAGTGCGATTCCGGTAAGAATTTATTTGTGATTTACTTTATCATATTGTAAGGATTTATTTCTGATATACTTTTAGTTTGTGATCTGGGAGAGAGTTCTGGGGGACTTGCTCCAGGCTAGGTCTTTGACATGGTGATGTTTGTGACCTGGGAACGAGGATCCAGGTCCTTGTACCCCTGCTAGGTCCATAGCCTTGGGAGGCTTGTGACCTGGGATGTTGAGTCCTGGGGCAATACTGTGACCTGGGAACTACTAGTTTAGGGTTGGGGCCTGTTAGGGACTGTGTTCTTTCAAAAATACCGAAAGTGATAAATAATCATGTTTGTCCGGTTTTCACACAACCTAAGTCCAAGGTTCCCACCTGTGTCCGTCGGGAAGGGTGGGGTTTTTATAACGGTAGAATGGCTTGTTTGACGTGGAAATAAAGGCCAAATCCATTGAAAGCACACTATATGTTGTAGGAAAAGCTGTTTTTTTCTAATAGAAATGTTGTCCCGTATTGTTCTATGATTGTACCCAATATTTATACACAAACACACACACACACGCACACGCACACTCACATATATATGATATATATATATATATATATATATATATATATATATATATATATATATATATATCTTCATCATCATCATCATCATCATCGTCTGCATTACTAGTCTAGTCTAATGTAGAACAAAGGCCCCAGACATATCCTTTCTATACTGGTCCACACCCGAAGGCAATATGTATATATATATATATATATATATATATATATATATATATATATATATATATATATATATATACTCAGGATGACAAGATGGAGTTGGAAGAGAAGGGGGAGGGATGATTATGACACCAAGAGCAGAAAAAGCATTAACCGAGTGGAGAGCTGGACATAGAAGATTGTTACTAACAAAGTTCAAATCAAAGCAGTGCACTATGAATGTTATAGTTTGCTATGCTCCAACAAATGATTCCACCGAAGAAAGGAAAGATGATTACTATGAAGAACTGCAGAGTGTAATAGATGAGATCCCAGAGAGAGAGATATGAAAATTGTGATTGGCGTCTTTAAGGCTAAAGTTGGCAAAAATAATCAAGTGATAGAGATTTTGATGGGTGTTGAGGGTCTTGGTGACGTTGCAAATGAAAATGGAGAACATTTCAAAAGTGTCTGTTCAGAAAATAATCTTGTCATTGGAGGTACTCTTTTTCAACGCAAAAAACATTCACAAGTAGGAGGAGGACTCTGGGAAATGTAAGAAGCTATAGAGGTGCAGATATTGGTCATGATCAGCAGCTCCTCTTTGTCTCATTGAAATTAAAGCTAAAAGCTCCAAACAGAAAGATAGATAGAATACCTAGGTTTGATAAAACTAAGCTCTTAGAAGAAGAGCGCAGAGAACCATTTGCAATTGAATGTAGGAATCGATTTGCAGTCTTAGAGACTTTAAGAGACGAAGAACAGACAATCAATGAAGAATGGTGTGATATTAAGAACATATATCAATCAGTTGGTAGTTAAGTCTTGGGACACGCAGTTACAAGGAGAAAGCCATGGATATCAAATGATACTTGGGATACTATAAATAGGAGACAAAGACTGAAATGTATTGTTAAAAATGTTCAAGGAAGTGAAGAAAATTAGAAAGTAGAGTATGCTATGTATTCCAGTATTGATACTGAGGTCTAAAGAAAAGCCAAGAATGACTGGAGAGAATATTTAGATAGTAAAGCAGATGGGGCTGACATGCTTAAGAATAGCTCATAGAATTATTAATGAAATTCTCAACTGTGGCAAAGAAAAAGAAGCATATACCCATCAAAAAGAGAGATGGCTCTGTTATAGCAACAGAAGATGAAGGAAGACAACATTGGATGGAACCCTTTAGTAAGGTTATGAATAGGAGATGTAAAGGGAGTAATTTGATTGATATACAAAAAGCTGATGAAGACCTTGATGCCCAAATATGAATTCTGTGTGTTTGTAGTCGAAACTATCCTAAAAAATACTAAAGAGATGGAAAGCCCCGGGATACGATGAAATGACTGACGAGATGACACTGGCTGAAAATGATGTTACTCCCAGACTACCTACAGGATTATTTTGTAGAATGAGGCATGAAGAGGCAAAACCAGATGAATGGGACTTAGGAGTGTTGGTGAGAATACCAAAAAGAAAGGAGACTTGACTAATTGCAATAATTACAGAGGCATAACACTTACGTCAGGTGTTATGAAAATATATCGTATGGTTATTCTAAAAAAACTAGAGAAAAAAAGTGATGGAAAGCTAAGAGATGAACAAGCACGATTTAGGAAAGGTAGAAGTTACGCTGACCAAATTCTCATTTTTAGACATGTTGTACAACAATGAGTATAAATCCCTTGTTGATGGCATTTGTGGACTAATAAAAGCCTTTGATAGTGTGCACCTGCCAATTTTCTGGAGAGTTCTGCGTTGTTATGGATTTCCTCATAAATATGCAAATTTGATTGTCTCTTCATGAGCATGGCAATTGCAAAGTTAATGTTAATGGAGTCTTATCAAATGAATTTCCAGTGAACAGCTGAGTAATCCTAAGGAATGTGTAGTCACCTATGTTGTTCATCCTCTTCATTAATTTTGTAATGCATCGACCAGTCAGAAATGGTGGGAAAGAATTGGTCTGGATTGGTGATAGGAATTTAGCAGACCTAGAGTATACTGATGATGCTGTCCTCGTTAGCAAAACACCACATGATTTGCAATGCTTTTTTCACCAGAATGCATGAAATATCACAGGATATAGGGTTGAAAATAAATAGAAAGAAAAGAGAAATGATGAGAACGGAGTATCCAATGGAAGATGATATATCATTGGAAGGAGAAAGGATTAATGAAGTAGATTCATATAAGTATTTAGGAAACTATGATCTAAAATACAGGTCTTTAGAATTACAGTTTAGTGAAAGATGGAAAAAAAAAAATAAACAGACAATGGCTATATATAATTTTAGTGAGATCGGTGTTACTCTATGGACATGAGTCATAGTATGACAATGAAACAATCTCCTATATATTTAGTAGATTTGATAACAAAGCTCTTAGAAAGATAGGATCTAAATGTCAGGACACGATTAGAAATTAAACAATAAGAGAGATTACAAGTCACTAGAAGAGTTGGAAGACCCAGGCCTACATGGCTAAGAACTATGAAGCGCGTAGTAGGATATGATGAATGGTGAAGTATTGAATTAAAAGCTCAAGATAGAGACGACTGGCGAAATCTAACCGAGGCCCTTTGCGTTAATAGGCGTCGGAGGAGATGATGATAATACACACACACACACACACATATATATATATATATATATATATATATATATATATATACGTATATATATATATATATATATATACATATATATATATATATATATATATATATATATATATATAGATAGATATATATAATGTATATATCCATATATATATGTATGTATGTATGTATGCATGTATGTTTGTAAATTATTATGTGAGTATTTTTTATAAATATATAGATGATTGAATAAAATAATAAACATATATAGATGGTGTTATAACTCATAAAAGTAAGAATTTATTATAATGTATTCAACATGTGTTTCATTCCAAAACATGAGCAAATAACAAAAACGGTAGCTATTGTAAACTACGGTAGATTTATGTACGGTTAGACCTAGAACTCTTCAGAAAAGGTAAGAAACACGATTACGAAGTTACCCAACTATTCTTCGGCCAGCTCTGGCATAACTAATTCTATCAGGTGTAAACCAGAATTCTTCCAATATGCCACTTTACAACAAGGCATCGGGAAATCCATGCACAGATTTTAAATTACTTTTTTGTATTTTGGGAGTTTATTCTTTTTGGAAAACCTGCCATGAGAGAGAGAGAGAGAGAGAGAGGGAGAGAGAGAGAGGTTTGGCTTTCCTGTTGATATAGATATTTGAAAACTTATGAAAGGAAACACGGTGTATATATGACTATTAAAACAGGAGTACCTATTGAACCTCAATACACAAATCACTAATTTTTAATAATGGAACTCTTTATATTATATGACCAGCAATTTAGCCAATATGGAAATCTGGATTAAAATTTTTGTAAACAATCTGCGTTGAAATAAATAGTTTACATTTTTCATATTCATGAATTGGTTGTGAAGTATTTGAGGGATTGTTAAATAGAGTCGATATTGGATGCCCTACTTTGCTATAAAAAAAGGCAATTAACTCGGAGCCAAATAATTTTATTTGTTTCATCATATGATTCCTTTTAAATGCTAACAAAAAATCTTAGTTTGATATTCATTAACTATGAAATGAAGTGCGAATATGAACGACGTCTGAAAATTTGGATTTAAAAAAAATTGGATGATATTTCTGTAAAAATAGGAGCCAAGTCGGTATAAAATGAGTTTATTATTTAACGTAAGTATATCGACAATATGTCCTCTTATACAATCTTAATCTCTCTCTCTCTCTCTCTCTCTCTCTCTCTCTCTCTCTCTCTCTCTCTCTCTCTCTCTCTCTCTCTCATATTTTTTTTGTGAAGATCATGGCTAATCTTAATGCAAAATGTACAGTAGTAACATAATCAGAAGAAACTTGAGTAAGGAGATTCTTAGGAATTAATTTCCAGGTTAGTTTGAAATTGAACCTTTTCTATTATGACATGTAAAATAAATAATGCATGCAGCGGAGTTATGTATGTGTAATTTGTGGAGATAATTCTTTACCAATTTTTACGAGTGCAAAGATAGAACATTAAAATTTAATATACATCAGATAGGTATTGCTGCTGATTACCCATTCAGCAGTTTTGTTCTGTTGTATTTTCAATCCAAATGACGCTCGCGGCGATCTGATTCCTTCAAAAAATTAAAATACTAGTTTGGAAACAATAACATTACAATACATTTCTACTTTTCGCAGTTGGAGAGTCTTTTTCTATTATTACCATAATATTTTTTCGGATATGACTCTAAAGGACTTTTTACTAACTTTTCACTCTGAGTAAAGGGATGAGGAAGTATAGTATATTACTGAATCGAAGTAGTAAGACGTATGATATTAACGTGAACATCGCAATTGTAGTGCAATAGAGTCGTAATGCTAATGGAAATAATCATCTCTCCCCAAAGAAACCTTCAGGGGAGCAATGGAATAAATGGATCGTATTTGAATTTATTAATTCCACCTAATTACGGTATTTTGAGATTAATTATTATAACCATATCAAACCTATGGACTATAGTCTTGTACAGCCTAAGGATGCAAATACTCATAAATTAAGAGTACTAAAGTTGTAGTGACTTCGATCTATCTATTTGTGAACATTATATTTAAAAATTCACCATCATACTTATAATGTGGACAATTGTGTATGACCAATTATATTTGAATTACTTAAACAATTCGTTGTCAGCAGACTGTTTATTAATGGTATTAAGAAAAAACCTGCAAAATATAAAATGATCTCATTAGGAATTGCCATATCATTTAACGCCATTTATTTATAGGTTCAGCACTGAAATGATTCAGTGTAATGTTTGTTGGAAATTTTCTATTGAATTGGATTTGGCTATATTGATTAGGAAAGAAATATTCAGGAAGGTGTACAGTCAATAATTTTTTCTATTAAACTTTTTATGAAGGGTTTTAGGATATAACCACTGATTTTATGCTCAAATGTTAAGAACTTCCCAGATTAAAGAATAAGAGGACGCTTAAAGGATTTTATGCGACACTATGAAATTTCGTTTTTTTATAGCACTCGTAAAGTCACTAGGAACGTAATGAAGCAAAGAATCTTAATTTCAGCTTGAAGTTAAATGATATCAATGAAAAATCAGATAACTTTCATTATTTTTTTATAGGAATTATCAGTTTATTTGATTGTTAAACTTACGTTTCATGGTTTTCTTGCTACATCAAGTAAAATGAATAAAGGTATTTATATTCACTCTAAAGTAAATATAATATTAAAGATTAAACACATGCCAACAAATACGTATGTATGTATGTATGTACGTATGTATATATGTATGTATGTATGTATGAATACACTAGAGTACGCAACCTGTTGCATATGACATATATTTAGACAGATATGGACACAAAACCACACACAAATTCAACCTTTCTAACCCCTCTCACCTCCCCAAGGGACGGAGAGAATCCAAGTAGTTATACGTCTGTCATGTGTATATATGTATATATATATATATATATATATATATATATATATATATATATGTGTGTGTGTGTGTGTGTGTGTGTATATATATACATTAGTGGCGGCTATTGCAATCAGGCTTAGCCCGAGGACAAGAATGTCTAAAAAGAAAGTGTATTTGTCATTTTGCATGATGTTTTAATTACTTACGAGACAGATTTAAAGTATGCGACACAGCCGGTAATTCTGGCTCCTTTTATTAAACCTTATCTTAGTTCATATATTTTCGTTCAATGTCTTGTGGTCGTATAAAGGTGTTCTTTGTCGTAAAATACCATTGGTCGTAAACATTCTCTCGATGTCGTTCACTTGCTCCTGACTCAGACAGAGAAGTTACAGCTGGATTTGTATATGTAATCGTAAAAATTAAATGTAATTCATATTTATTAATTTCCTGAAAACAGATTTTTTTATAGTTTTCAGTATTCAAATTCTTATCTATAAAAGCTCCAAGTTCTACAATATTTTCTGAAGGAACCAAAATTGCTCCAGTAACAAGGAGTCTTGTTGGTGTAAAAGGCTAACTGGTATCTATTGTTATGCTTTGAGGAGAAGATACACTTTGATAAACAGACAATCTATCAGCAAACGTGTTTGATTTCACATTCATTTTTTTTCATCACTACATTTTATAACATATTTTTTTCAGGCAGGAACACTGCAGGGTATCCTATAGTGCAAGCTACTCGACATAGAACATGGTCAGAGTAAGATAAATAATATAATTCGTTTTGTGCAGTTGAGCAGTTAAGTTGTAACAGAGAGGCGATGCAAACATAACTAAACTTTATTAAACAGGCATCGTGCTTAAATACGAGGACTTGTGAGCAAGAAGGTCAGAGAAATTCAAACAAAATTGGACATCAGCTATCAGAATTTGGCGTACGATGGATTTCGAGGAAAGGGCCTGTGTAACGGGGCATTAGCAATTTGCTGCGCAACGCACATTAAGCAGGAAATCTTGCATTGCTGAATGTGTATCCGTCAATATGTTTTGCTTAGCTGCGGGCCTTTAAGTCAGGCAGAGTGGAGTAAATTTCCCCACAACGTAATGTAGGCACTAGAGATTGTCGATGGTGATTTCTGACGGTAAAAAAATTGGCAGGACAACCAATGGGTTGCCATATACAATTTTAGCTGCTAAAAAATCCAGGGCATCTTCATGAGTGGTCCATAGTCACAGGAGGACAACGGAGAAGCTAGGTAAACCAGTTGTAAGTCCTTGCAGTTGGACACCAAAGG
>NC_090750.1:46509279-46514279 GCF_036898095.1 Palaemon carinicauda | reverse complement strand
GTCAAGGTTGTGGAAAAAATCAAGGTCAAACCAAAGGTCAAATTCGTCATCAACCACACGGCCACAATTTTTATCTTAAAATAATAAAACTTGCATGGATTTCAAACTATTATGTAAAGAGCTGGAAATTATTACGTTTTTGAAGGTTAAAGGTCAAGGTCTCGGACGAACAAAACGTCCAATCATGTAAACAGCCATATATTTGGACATCCTTGTCACAGAGACTTCACACTTGATTCATTTCAGCATGAAATGACACCTCAATTAGATCTATAATAAGCTGAGAAAATATCCAATAAGAATGAAAGATATAGATAAAAAAACCTTACAATAGATTTATATGACTTCAATATTTTTCATCTAGTTGTTCAACTATATAGTGCCTATGTAAATTACTTTTTCTTACATGCTCTTAGATAATCCTCTACTTTAGTTTCCTTTCATATCTGTATTGCTCTTTTCCTATCTCTTGGTGTTATTCCCATAATTTTTCTCTCCATAGCTCTTTCCATGCGGGGGGGGGGGGGTGCATCGACCTCCCTCGTCTCCCCCTTCCTCTGTTTCCTTTTCCTTGGATGTTGGGAGGGGGTTGGTGTGCATGTGGCACAGCGTTTTTTGTTGGGCACTCTCGAGATAGATGACCGTAGGCCTGACAAGTGTAGCAGTGTGGGGATCCTTGGGTGGGGCACTTCACTCGTCGATGTCATTCTCCCCTACACTGCCAACATCTGATGACTCTTCTCAGCTGCTGCCTGCATTCTCCCCTCTCCCACTTTGGAGGTTGGTGAGTGCCTCTCATGGCTGCCACCTTCTCGGAATCGGGGCAGTTATTCTCAGTCATTTTTTCTTCTGGCAAACTGTCTAGAATTTTTTGAATCGCCATCAGTATGTCGGCTAATGAGCGATTGTCATCGAAAAAATATGTTTATGGGCAATTGCTTTTTTATCACCTTCTGGGAGATTGGCGCTCCGGGTAGCAAACGAATCGCAATACCGAAAAATGCGAGTTGCAAAATTAAGAATTTTGGGTTTGTAATTTCCTTGTATGTCCCTCTTTCTCACATCGGGTAAGGCATATTTCTTGATTAAACGTTGTTTTATTTCAGTATAACTTCTTAAACTGTCTTGTGGCCAACACATTACCTCCATTGCCGGAGCATCATTTTCCAATCTAATTACTTGAATAGCTTTTTCTCTTTCAGACGACCCATATGTGACTACTTCAGAGTCTCTCAAAAACACTTCAATTGATTGAAACCCTTCATTAGGCATGTTGATCATCAAAAGGCCTAACACTTGACTGGAGTTTTGGCAACTTTTGAACTGCGATTTGTGTATCTTCACTCGGCTGTTCATGTGTACTTTCACTTGTGAGCGTTTGGACTTCGTTCATGTGCGTCAGATATGCTGTGCTTGCGGGCCACTCCTCTTCTCGTTCAACCAATAATCTGTTCATTTAACCCATTTTATAAGTCCTTTGTTCGTAGTTCCTGTCTATATTCTTCATCAGCCTCACTATAGGCAACTGCTTCTTCGTTTTCATCTCCCCCAGCAGCATAGTCTGCTATGTTAGTCCTTGTGTATCTAGGCATCTTGAACTTTTATTTTACCGGCTCAAAGAACAAGGTTCGAGAATACACTGTGTACAGCCGATACTCTCAGGTGAGTACCTTGTCTTCTGACCGCTCAATTTGGTACTGACTAACTCTCACAAGTAAGATACAATCTTGCTCTCTCAACATGCTGAATTGTTAGGTTTTGTGAAATTCTCCACTGTGATGGAAATATACTGTCACATTATGATTCTAGGGACACGGCATGTATAACAGAGTTCAGTGGTCGCACCCTCTAATCCACGACACACAGTATATACTTCCAAAAAGCTCGTTCAACTCACCAAACAAAACACATATTTTGCATACAAGCATTAGGATATGTATATATATATATATATATATATATATATATATATATATATATATATATATATATATGTATATGTGTGTGTGTGTGTGTGTGTGGTGTGTGTGTGTGTGTAAATGTGCGAGTGTGTTTGTGTAGGCTTAATTATTTGTGAATACGTATATAATACTGTTAATGTGAAAATTAGCTTGTGAACATTTTTGTATTTAAAGATGTCTAAATTTAAACTCTTATGTATTTTTGTATTACTTTTATATTTTAGAGTAAGCATACCAGTTTATTTTTAATGAATTTTGGTGTTTTTATTTAACTAATTTAATTTTTTTTTTTTAACTTTCCAACCATACTGCATATGCTGAGAATATTGTTGTTATTGTTATTATGATTATGATTATCATTATTAATATAATTATTATTATCATTATTATTATTATTATTATTATTATTATTATTATTATTATTATTATTATGAATGTGTTTTCATTTATCTATAAAGAATTCTAAATGGATTCAATATTTGTTGAAATTTCAAGGAATTAGGGTAATAACTTACAAAGAATATTCCAGCATTTTTTATCCGTCCTTATTTTTCACTTTCAAAAGATATCATGTTTCAAAATACTTCTAACTCAAAATACAGTTAAAATGCTATATGACATCCCATTCTGTTCGTCCAAATGTATTTTGATATATAGAGCTAATGTCATTCATAGCGTATTTTGAAGGTCACATTCCTTGAAATATCTATAAATAGTTTCTTTGTAAATGTGGAAGTGCTTTCAAAATTATGAATGGCAATGGTAGATGTGATCTTTGAAAGGTAGATTTTTTTTTTATAAAGAATGATGAACAGCAGTTCTTAATGTTATATGGATTCCATATTCATAATTTGTATCATCGGAGATTGCGAGGATATTTTTTTTCTTCTCGAAAATACCCACTATACTTTTTTTTTTTAACATAGGTAGGTAAGCTTTTCTGATTGTTAATACCTTAAATTTGTCTGTCTGCTTATATCCTTAAAACATAATCGCACAGAATGCATATGGAGATTTCTATACCTACGTTCAAGGCTGATGGAGATTTAAGTCGTGATAACCACGGGATAGTTTGTGCATGAAAAATTCAAAAGTTTTCAGGAAATCTAAGACCAAAAACATGACCCCGACTTTAACTGTTCTCCAAATGAGTTACTAACAATAAACCTGCGGGCATCACCCAGCAACATTCACAAATAATGCTTATTCTGAAACTATCTGGGTTCATATTGATTAATCATACTGACTGGCTTTTTTCATATTCATTTAAGTATAACAATATAACAGTAAGAAAATCAAATGATATTCCATCCCATGGTGTATTTTGTTACATTTGAGTAATATAATGATGAGGATAATACTGAGACTCCACTCCACTGGCCGACCATTAGCATTGTTTGATGGTTCATGGTTTAAGTTTCGCCAGGTCCGCTTTAATGGGAGGCAATAAGTTAGCTAGATTACTTCATAAATTTTCTTTTTCCTGTGTGTTACGAAAAATGGAGTCTGAAAACTTTCTCCAATGCTCATTAATTTCTCAAATTTCTCATTCAATATTTGATACCCCCCCCAAAAAAAAAATATGGCTTTATTGCCGCGAACGAATTGAGTGTCTTTATATGAAATGCCATTTTTTCTTTATTTGAAAATATCTCACTTAGTCAGTAGACCAGTTATTCCCTAACTATAGATTTGGGATCAGGGGTGGTAACAGCTGATATTTTCCTCGACGGAGTCAATAACTCCCTTACCAAAAATTATATCAAAATTATATTTTAAGGGAATATTTACAGATACCAAATCTTTCTTTCTGCCAATTTTCATGTTCACACCAGCTATAGGAATTCTCTGGCTGTCACACTTGTTCTCAGGTGACGACTTTTAGCTAAAAAATCAGTGGGGAGGAATAAAACTACTCTTAAAGGTTCACAGATATCCAACTTATTTTCAGAAGCTTTGATGAATATTATATTAACTATATTCATATAAATTTTCCTATTGATACTTGTCACAGGAAAGTCACAGTAGCCATTTTTCGATATCTGCTTGAAGCCGATTTTCGGTGGCGCCGTAAATCACTCGTAGAATACTTCACATATATATATATAAGATTTTCTGGGATTTATAGGATGGATATTTCCTTTGTCCTTATCAATTTTCATGTTGATATCTTCCATAGAAAAGCCAGAGCAAAGGTTTATTTTTGTATGGGTTGAATGGCTACTTTTGGAGTTGGAGTAAATTGTTCCCATAATAATTCAGCTGATATTTTCGGTGGCGGAGTCAATATCTCCTATACCAATAAATATATTCAAAGGAAATTTTAAGGGAATATTCAAATATAAGTATTCTCTGTTTCTGAGAATTTTCATGTCCATACCTGCTATAGGTATGCATTGGCTGTCTCTTCTTCGTAAGTGACGACTTTTAGCTAAAAAATCAGTGAGGAGCCGAAAGCAACTTCTACAGTTATACAGATATCCATATAGCTTTGATGGGTGTTATGTGAACTACCTTCATACCTATTTTGTTATTGATACTTGCCATAGAAAAGTTACAATAGCCATTTTTTTATATCCACGGGAGGCCGATTTTTGGCGGTGCCGTAAAGTAATCGTAGAATTCTTTACATATCAACATGAAATTTTCAGGGATTTATGGAATTGGTATTTACATTAGCCATACCAATTTTTATGTTGATATTCGTCATATAAAAGCCAGAGCAAACGTTTATTATGGTATAGGTTGAATGGCTATTTTTTGGCGGTGGAGTAAATTATGCCTAGATTAATTGACATATTGAAATGAAAATATCAGGATTGATGGGAAATATATATTCTCTGTTCCTTCCAAATTCCATGCTAATATCTAGAATGGGAAAGAAGCAACTATGATGTAGCATTCTTAAATGTGGCGTTAAATGTAATAACATTACGGTGAATTCCGTGATAGTGAGCGACGTCATCGAGGGACAATGCCGGTGTCATAAACAATATCTCAGGAGTTCATCTAGTAGTAGGCAAGGCGGGTAAATATTTT
>NC_090750.1:46496779-46501779 GCF_036898095.1 Palaemon carinicauda | reverse complement strand
AGGGAAGTATGATATATTATTAAAAGTTAGATTAAACATTGCGTATGGATATGAGGTTCTCATGCTGATACCTTGCCTTGATAAAAAGACATTGTCTCCTCCGTGAATAGGATTTTACTTCCTCAAGATACTCACTAAGTACCCCTAGTGGGGTGAGTCCTTCCTTGTAGGATGTCCCAATGGTCATTGACCATGTAATCCCCCAAGCAATAGATCTCATCTTGACTTCTGCCTGATTCCCTTTATGGCGTTACTGAGTGGAACCGTTGTTTCTATTGATGTCTGACGATGAGAAATCTCCATGATTCTAGTTTGCATAAGATGGGTGACCAGGTGGTTAGGTATTGGGTAAGGTCTACAACGCTTGTAGCATTCCATCAGGTCATTGCTCGGAGTTTTTGCATGGCAAGAATAGTACACTAACCATATACAGTATATATATGTATATATATATATATATATGTATATATATATATATATATATATATATATATTATAGTGTACAGTATAGGTATGTATATATATATATATATATATATATATATATATATATATATATATATATAAATATATACTGTATATATATATATTATATATATATATATATATATGTATATAAATATATATAATTATATATATACTGTATATACATACATTATATATATATATATATATATATATTATATATATATATATATATATATTATTTGCTAAGCTACAACCCTAGTTGGAAAAGTAAGATGCTATAAGCCCAGGGGCCCCAACAGGGAAAATAGTCCAGCGAGGAGAGGAAACAAGGAAAGATAAAATATTTTGAGAACGTAACCACATTAAGATAAATATTTCCTATATAACTATAAAAACTTTAACAAAACAAGAGGAAGAGTAATTCGATAGAATATGGTGCCAGAGTGTAACCTCAAGCAAGATAACTCTAACCCAAAATAGTGGAAGACCATGGTACAGAGGCTATGGCACTACAAAGACTAGAGAACAATGGTTTGATTTTGGAGTGTCCTTCTATACTGTACTAGTATTCTTCAGTATAACATATACAGTAAGAAGAAAACTATAGTATGGGTTTGGTACAGCACTGTGTGTTCTAACACTTTTGTGTTTCTTGCACAGTCCTTTGCTGTTGCCCTACAGATAGGAAAGTGAGTTCTTTCCTGTCTATTATCCAGGATTTTAATTAAGATAAACTCTTTTTCCCTGCACCTCCTTAAATTCATCAGTCAGCTTACCCCTATCTCTAGCAACTACATTTACCAGCTTTTATACATTTATACTTACTTTTAAAATCTTATCTCTCTCTCTCTCTCTCTCTCTCTCTCTCATCTCTCTCTCTCTCTCTCTCTCTCTCTTGATGTTAGAATTCTAAAAGTTTCACAATATAAATTCTATCAACATTGGTCTCAATAAATGTCCAACAGCCAAACATAAACATTAACATCTGAATACTATAGGACCAGCGAGTTATATGTGAATATTATTTTTTTTTTTATTTATAATTATATAGTAAAGGGGAGAAATAATAGCCACTTTTTTAGGATATCATGGTCTAGCAATGGCAAAATGGATGACTCGGAGACTTTAAATAGATACCTACCAATTGTTTTTATAAACATCAAACTACTCATAAAATAAAATGCTCGAATATAATCTAATGTCAATTTACAAAATTCTATAAAAATAAAATTTGCTACAGGGAGATAACTGACACGAGACAATTTTATAGTGAACACACAAAAGAAAAAAAAAATCATTGAATTGAAAAAAAAAAAAATCCAGCCGGATTTATTTAGAGATATACTGATTTTTTCTTACAGTTTCAACTTCGAAGTTAAGATGAGATCCACGTAACTTCATTGTAGCGGTCAAATTGCTTCTCTTTCTTCTTGTGTTGAACCGATCCTTTTGTATTTTGCAGAATAAAAACACAGATATTGTTTTTTAACAATCTACTTAAATCTACAACTCACTAATTTTGATATTTTTTTCTTTATAGTTTATATTGATGATCTTTTTTTTAATGTTGTTATTCTTCTTAGAATATTATATTTTTCCTAGTTTCCTTACCTCAATGAGCCATGTTTCCTCTTTGAGCTTCTAGAATCTTTCTTTTCCAACTAGGGTTATAGCTTGGCAAGTAATAATAATATTAATAATAATAATAATAATAATAATAATAATAATGATAATAATAATAAGGATATTTAGTTGCTGGTCATCAAACCATAAAAATAATTGAGTTAAGTTTCACTGATACATAACTTAATTTTTACTGTAATCCATGTTAAGAATGTGAAATAAATATCCTACTATTATACTGAAAATTTTTTAAGAAACGTAGATACTTTGTGAAATAATTATTCTAATCAACAGAGAGAAAGAGAGAGAGAGAGAGAGAGAGAGAGAGAGAGAGAGAGAGAGAGAGAGAGAGAGAGAGAGAGAGAGAGAGAGGGGGGGGGGGGGGGCGTTAAATTGGCATTAGGGATAGGCAACATTCATGGTTAGATGAGATATTGCCCTAAATTCTGTAGATTCTCCAAAGAGTTCCCCATTAACTTCCCCTACATGTGATATATGACAGAGGAGAGTGAAACTGAAATTCTCCCATGAAGAGGGAGGTAATTCGAGAATTGTAATATATATTATTTTCATCTTGTAATGCCTGGCCAAAAAAAAAATGTTTTTGGTTTCTTATGGAAAAAATGTTACCCATAACAATTGTGCAGTGTTCTTTCTCTCCCCAGCTCTGAATTATGAGATATCTTGTAGCGAAATAACAGTGTTGTAAAAGATGAGGGGAGTATTAATCAAAATTAAACACCACGGGAAATTACCATTTATATGGATACGAAAAGGAAAAATGCATGTAATGGATAGGATACCATATATGTGTTGTTTATTACAGCAAAATCTCTCTCTCTCTCTCTCTCTCTCTCTCTCTCTCTCTCTCTCTCTCTCTCTCTCTCTCTGTCTATATATATATATATATATATATATATATATATATATATATATAAATAAATAAATATATATATATATATATATATATATATGTATATATATACATATATACAGTATATATATATATATATATATATATATATATATATATATATATATATATATAAAAGCATCATTGTTGAGCATAGAACGAAAATGTTGACGCTCAGTCCTGATTGTATAAACGAAGTAGAACTTGCAAAAAGAGAACAGTATGCTATGTAGACGAAAATTCACAAATGGAAATATAGCTACGAAACACGAAGAGTGAATTGCCAAGATGGAGATACAGAAAGGGAGAGTGACTCTCGAAATGTAAATATCACAGTGAAAGATGATATGATGCGGAAGAGTTTTGAGTCATCAAAGATAACATTTCATACTCGGGCAACGTCAAAACTGGGAGAAAGAAATAATTTCATAAGGTAATGAAAAATTCTACTACTATTGAGATCAAAAGAACTTTCATCTAAAATCACTATCTAAAACAGTGTTGAAAAACACTCAAAGATATACCAACTCTTAATATGAGATCTTTTTTGAATCGATATGTTGTGATTTTCGTAGATGACAGGATTACAGATGGGGCAGTGAATAAGATAACGATCATTATTTTTTATTTTAAGGTGACCAACAGATCAAGCACACACACGCACATTCAAGCACCCACACATATATATCTGTCTATCTATTTATCCATATATATATATATATATATATATATATATATATATATATATATACATATATATATATACATACATATGTCTATATATATATATATATATATATATATATATATATATATATATATATACGATGAATAAAAGTTGCACACATTAATTTTTGTCAACCAAGTAGACTTTTAGGTATTCAAAAGCTTAATCTTTAATACCGATGGACCATAGTTCATTTATTAGCAGTTCTGAACAATTGTACATTTATTTTCCTCCATCATTTCCAGCGTATCATTTACACCCGAACAGATAGTGTATATTTATAAAGAATATTAGAAAATTATTTACTTATTCGTGGTCACTCTACCTATCTGGTAGCCTTTTTTTTTATTTATATTCCCCATTATACTATTTAAGAGACGCTATAACTTGATGGTCTTTCTTTGCCAGCAAGTTTTCTTATCTCATAAATCCGTCGTACCCTCTTCCTTCCCCTCGTTCTTTTGCAATCTGTAGGGATACATTCTGTTATTCTTAATTTCCATTTATTATCTGCCATTCTCATTATATGCTCTGCACAATTCTTTTTCTTAGTTTAGTTCGCTCTCATATCCATATTGCTCGTTTTCTGTCTCTTAATGTTAATCCCATCATTCTTTTCACAGCTATTGGAGTTGTAACTAGCCTATACATTAAGGATTAAGAATGACACCAAGTTTGTGATGCATAAGTTGATACTTGGAGGACCTTCTGCACAAATAGTTTTCATTTTAGAGAAAGCGTTATTTTACTTTTCGTAATATAATTTTGTTTACCAAAAGCCCTCCATCACATGCTTATAATTCTTTTCTCGTGCCTTGGAGAATTACTTCGTGTCTTTCCTAAGTACATATATTCGATAACATAATTATTATTATTATTATTATTATTATTATTATTTTTACTATTTTTACTATTATTATTATTATTATAATTTTTACTCATATTATTATTATTATTATTATTATTTTTATTATTATTATTACTAAGCCACCTCTAACAATTGATTAATTTGACATCAGAATTAGAAAAAACGATTTATTTGTTGAATCAAATTATTTTCCATATCAATTTTATTTTTATTATTTTGTTTAGGTTAATGAATTGTGATCACCAAAGAAATTAAAATAGATATTGAAACAAATGGAATGTGAATTAAACTTCATTCAGATATTATTTAGGTGATAGGTGTAAAAGTGAGAATATCAAATATCTAAACAATTATGCCTCTTTCTATCTTATGGGTAACTTGATTCTTTAATCCAATTTTTG
>NC_090750.1:46469279-46476779 GCF_036898095.1 Palaemon carinicauda | reverse complement strand
ATACATACATATATATATATGCAGATATATATATATATATATATATATATATATATATATATATATATATATATATATATATACATATATGTGTATATATATATATATATATATATATATATATATACAGTATACTGTATATATATATACATATATGTATATATATATATATATATATATATATATATATATATATATATAGCTATATATGTGTGTGTGTATTGTGTCGGCTTTTCTATCTCACTATAGTGTTTTAAAAAACTTTCAATAATATCTATGATTAGTTGCCCAATTTGATTACCGGTTGAAGATATTCAAAAGACTCATAAAGAATACAACTTCCCAGTATGTTAAAAACATAGGTAGGGGGTATACAGTAGATAGATGAAGATATGCGGAGTTTGGTGCTAGTCAAAACTATAACGATGATATTATCAGCATGTTGTTAGTACCTGTATGGTGTCAATACAGTTAATAGGCATTCCTTTATATACAAACTACAACATATCGACATGAAAATTTACTGGACATGTATTTTTGTGACTTGAAATATAGTTTTCACATATTCAGTAAATAATACTGCCTTTGCAATTCGTCGAATTTACCTTTTATCACTTCTCCTGGGGCCCTAGAGAACAAATTTAGGTTAGTCGTGTCTGTATCCGGAATAAATTACATCACACCACTTCTGAAAGACGTAGTATAATCAATATAATCAATATATTGCTTAAATTAGACGTTCAAGTCAAAATTTCAACATCAAAAAAACATTTTTTTTTTAAATTATGTTTTTACCTCTATTAAACCATGTATTTATATATCAAATCACACGAAAATACATTACTATCCAATAAGTAAAAAAGACAAATTTCCGAAATTATCTAGTTACATTCTATAAACATATAATCATATCTCAATAAATCTTATCAAACTCCAAGAGTTATTGATTAAGATATGGCTATTTCAACTACTTTCAGGACAAGTCATTTTTGCCAATATAGCTTAGCATTGCACTTAACGTTAAAGTTTACATGTAGAAAAAAGAAAGAAAGAAAGAAAAAATCCCTAGTATTCAGTTATTTTCTTAAAGTCAATGATTTTATATCAAATCATGCCCATTTTTTTTTTATCCATCAAGTATTGATAAAAATAATTATATCTAAACCTATTTTAGCACAATTCATTGATGCCAACATAGCTCCATATATTCATTTAGATCAAAGGTTTCATGTCAAAATCCCACCTTTTTCTCGAAAATAGTTTTTTGTTTAGATTTAATTTTTAGATATTGATAAAGATATGCACTCGTATACATTTGCAGGATATTTTCAGAGATATTTTCATGTCTTAGTATTACCCGTGTTTAACTAGAATGCAGGTAACGCACACAAGTAATACTAGCTTTTACACCTTGTTCAAATCAAATATTGATAGTTTTATGAGATACATGATCTTACATCTCCCTGGAAACTATCTTATTAAAAAATGAAAGACAAGACCTTCTTATGAATTTACCCATTGGTTTCTAGCTAAGGTTACACTTTTTTTTTTAGATTAACCAAAAATAGTGTAATAATAGGTCTCTTTCTTATTCTCCTCTGAGAGGAGAAAAATACTTTAGTAACGCATTTTTTACTGAATTAATATAAAATTTACGCCGAGCGATATTTCACTTCTGAGAATACTTTCAAAATCTATTTTTCTCGACCTCATTAATTCCTCAAGCTCTTTTGAAGGAAGGTTTCGCACCTCCCTATCATGTTTTTTTTTTTCTCTTTTTTTTTTTGCTTACTATACTGGAACTTTTAAACTCTAAGAACATCCTGTATTTGCTATTCATAAAAAAAAAAAATTCCGATTTGAATAAGTTTTAGTATAACAAAACTGTTAAACATTTTACACATTTTCTGTAACTTAGAATATTTTTCACCATCAATATCCGTTTTCTCTGACCTCTTAACTATTATATACTATCAGCTTCGAATAGTTGTTAAAGATGTTTTCCTTTCATAATAATGCCTCTTTATTGAATCATAAATGACATACAATTTGGAATGACCTATAATCATTCTATTTTTTTTATATATGAGTGCATACAGGGAATATTTATTTGCTCTATAAATGATAATGAGCCAATTACCATTTCTATGTCTCATAAGGAAACAATAAATTTACTTGGCATCATCTCACATAATAGTTGTCGTGAATTTCTTTTCAAAATATGGAAATACTTGATTCTTTAAATATATTTCTAATCTTATTTACAACTCACGTTTCACAATTTTTCTTGATAAATCCCTTAAATAATAAATCAGTAATAATGTCGAAAACTCTATTGAAACTAGGATGAGAGAAAATTAGTGTTTCGATTATTTTGATTTTCTTTAACGGTTAAGCTTTCATAGAAATACTCTTCGAATTATAAGTGTTTATTCTCTTTTTAGCCTAATTATGTCATACCAATCACCAATGCTCAAAGACATTGACAGCCACTTTGCATTACAGATCGTATGATGATTAATTCTGGCAATTTAATTGGCAAATAGTCCATTCTCTCGGCAAACTTCCGTTTGATTTCTATTTAAACGTGAGATCATGCAATTCCCACTGGTCCATCTATATTGATCGTTACATTTTACAGATTTCTATTACATCCCTTATATTTTTTTAATAAAAAAAGTTCACCATATTTTATTATTCTTTTCTTACAGTTACTATTATCAGTTGTTAGCCTATTCAGTCTGGCCATTCCAACTCTAGTAATATATCATTTTTCAACGGACAAATTTCTAAGAATATGTAATTCAATAGTCTTCTAATTATCTGATTATAATATCAAAGAAAATTTTTATTTATGCCCTTTTACGTCTATCTTGCTTTACTATTTAACCTTAGGATTTTTTTTTTATTTCAGAATAATGCAACCGAAGTAACTAACCGAACGTAAATACTTTTATTTGTTTCCATCAGCATATACATATATAAAACGATGTAAGAGTGATGATGATTTTGAAAGGTAAACTAATTAATGGAAAATAATTTAGAAGAGGGATTGAGAGGATTAGGTAAATGAATTAGGTTTGTAAATGTGATTTTACATGGAGACGTTGCGATGTAATTTGTTACAGTAAGAATTATTCTAGTGTTTTTGTGTTTTTATTTTTTTTTTTGTATATAGAACGATTTGTGATAAATTTCAATAACCATATCACTTATCTGCAAACGAAATGTGTAAATGAGAGATGTAATGATTGAAGTATATTTCAAATCCCAAGCATATACTTTGATGATCTAAGTTGTTTTAAACTCTTTCCCCTGTGTGAAAACACACTTCTAATAATATCATATGATACGGATTATTAGTATACCAAGAAAAATTACATGAAACGTGCAAAGAGACACGATGCTAATGTCAATGAAACTTATAAAACGGTAATGGCAATTTGTAGAAGATTTGTTAGGAGTCAGCTGATTTTGCTGAATGGGATGAGGGGGGGGGGGGGGGGTAATGTTTTATAAAGCGAGTTAATGAGAAGATCCAGAAAGACAAATATGAAATATGTTAATCCTATTGAGGGAACGAAAAAGGGGATTATAATAACATTAATGTAGCTATAACAACAAATCTTTTGCATTAGTTTTATGAATGTTTGTCATTTTCATAAAAGTATAAAGCACAGCGTTATTTTACATGATTTTTTGTATAGATTAATAGATTATCTACTGATTTGGGTATTTTGGAGGGAATAGGAATATTAGCATTCTGTAAATTTATTAATATTATTCTAATCATTATTATTATTATCAATATTATTTTTATTATTATTATTAATATTACTATTTTCATTATTACTATTGATATTTTTATCACTATTATCATTATTATTGTTATTATTATATATTATTATTATTATAGTTATTATTTTTATTATTATTATTATCATTATTTTATTGAAAGTGATTGCTGCCTCAGTGGCGTTAATTTTATAATTAACTTTTTCTATTGTTCTAATTATCTTTTTCTCTTCATTTGAACAATCCGCCAGTAACAGGGAAAGGGACATATCAATAGGAAGGTGATGAAGACCATATCATTCACAATTTGGCTTTAATATATCACAACACATTGTAAAAGTACAGATAATATGTACAAAGTATAAAACACTATCACAATGTTAGTGCACACAAAGTAATGGTCACTTTTGTACAAAAAAATTATAAATTACGTAGAGTTAAGTTTAACACATCCTTCGACTAAATAGTGTTTAATACTTTGTACATATTATCTGTATTTTTACAATGTGTTGTGATATATTAAACACAAATTGTGAATGATATGGTCTTCATCACCTTCCTATTGATATGTCCCTTTCCCAGTTACTGGCGGATTGTTCAAATGAAGAGAAAAAGATAATAAGAACAATAGAAAAAGTTAATTATAAAATTAACGCCACTGAGGCAGCAATCACTTTCAATAAAACCTGCTTAAAAGAGGGTCTACTCCCGAAATATTATTATTATTATTATTATTATTATTATTATTATTATTATTATTATTATTACTATTTCTATTATTATTATTATTATTATTATTATCATCATCATGATCATTATTATTTTCATTATTTATTATTATTATTACTATTATTATTATTATTATTATTATTAATATTATTACTATTATCATTATTACTATTGACATTTTTATCACTATTTCTATCACCATCCTTATTATTATTATTATTATTATAATTATTATTATTATTATTATTATTATTATTAATTATTATTATTTTTATCATTATTATTATTATTATTATTATTATTATTATTATTATTATTCCACTTACGACAGTTTTCTCCCTTGAATTCTGATTTAGTAATCACAATAAATATGGTAAAATAACTAATTCCCAATCCTGTCAATTTTTTTAAATTATATGTATCTAATATTTAATGAAAATAAATCAAAATGATATTTGTAGTAAAATACTGTAAATATAAATGTTCAATGAAATCTCAAAATCTTCGTCAGTTTCATTCAATTCTATTTGGGAAACCATTTGGTGAGTATGGAAATTCAATAGCCGTGTGAACACGGGAACTTAATTAACCTCAAACATAAACCAATTTAAGCAGTCTGGTATATGACAGATTATCCTATGCCCAGAATCGTTAAGACAGTTCATTAATAACAGTATTTGGTATTGCAATTGCTTCTCATTTTGCAACATTACGCGTTTGAGCCTAAGAGATGTATGTGTATCATTACCACTATCAGATGTTACTAACTGATCATTTAATATATTTCACTGCAGAGAAAGTTTCCTTAAATTAGAAGCCTCTGGAACTATGATACAAACCAAGGTTTTGAAGTAAAAGGACAACTAAAGTAATATTCGGAATAGATTTTATCAGTTTCTAATTTAGATATATCAGTTAATTGTGTCATCGTATTAACTTTAGTATTTTCGTAAATATACATATTTTTCCTTAAGTAAAAAAAATAAGATCAATTAAAGAATGATATAAATATATACATACATGTATATATATATACATACATATATATATATATATATATATATATATATATATATATATATTATAATCCTGTATAATAATCCTGTGAGACATCAAATAGGTGGAGCTGGGGGGAGAGTGACTGATCCCCGCACTCTAGATCTGGGGTGTTTAAATGTGGTGGATGTAGTACTATAGAGAGTAAAAGATGTGAGATTGGAAGTATGTTTAGGAATAGAAGGATGGATATATTAGCTTTGTGTTAAACAAAGATAAAAGGGAAAGGTGAAGTGATGTTTGGTGAAATGTCTGGTAGAGTGTCGGGGATTGAAAGGGGAAGAGCAAGAAAAGGTGTAGCTTTATTGCCGAGTGAATGGATGACAGGTAAAGTAGTGGAATGGAAGGAGATACCATGTAGGTTAATGTGGGTAACTGTTGGGCTTTTGTCAGTGTGTATGGGCCAGGTTGTGAGAAAAGTGAAGAGCAGAATGAGTCCTGGAATGAATTAATTAGGTGTGTAGAAGGACTGGGTAGAAGGAATTATGTAGTTGTCATGGGCGACTTGATTGCTAGAGTGGGCGCTGGAGAGGTAGAAGCTGTCATTGGGAATTATGGCGTACCAGGTGATAATGAGAGTGGTGAGAGACTGATAGATATGTGTGTTGAGCAAGATATGGTGATAAGTTCTAGTTTTTCAAAAAGAAAGATAAAAACAAGTATACATGAGAAAAAGGGGCAAATGGAAGAGTGGTAGAAAGGGCGTTAATGGATTATGTGTTGATAACTAAAAGAATGTTTGGAAGATTGAAAGACGTGCACGTGTTTAGGGGTATGGCTAACGGTATGTCTGATCATATTTTGGTGGAAGGAAAATTAGTTGTAGCAAAAGAGTGGGGGAATAGAGTAGGTGGATGTAAAAGGGAGCTAGTGAGGGTTGAAGAGCTAATACAACCGGGGGTAAAAAGTAAATATCAAGAAAGGTTGAAAATGGCATATGACAAAGTGAAAGTAAGAGAAACTGGTAATTTAGAGGAGGAGTGGAAGTCATTAAAAGAAAATTTAGTTGGGATTGAAAGTGATGTATGTGGCAAGAAGGTTGTTGGAGGCAGCATGAGGAAGGGCAGTGAATGGTGGAATGAAGGAGTGAAGGTAAAAGTGGAAGAGAAAAAGAGGGCTTTTGAAGAAAGGCTGCAGAGTAATAGTGTAGAGAAGTATGAAAGATATAGAGAGAAAAATGTGGAAGTAAAGTGCAAGGTAAGTGAGGCAAAGAGGGCAGCTGACTTGAGGTGGGGTCAGGGATTGGGTCATTCATATGTAGAGAATAAGAAGAAGTTTTGGAAAGAAGTGAAGAGAGTAAGGAAGGCTGGTTCAAGAATTGAAGAGACAGTGAAAGATGGAAATGGAAGGTTGTTAAAAGGAGAGGAGGCAAGGAAAAGGTGGGTGGAATATTTTGAAAGTTTACTGAATGTTGAGGATGATAGGGAGGCAGATATAATTGCTGTTGCTGGTGTTGAGGTGCCAGTGATGGGAGATGTGAATGAGAGAGAGATTAAAAGTGATGAAGTGAGGAGAGCACTAGATGAAACGAGAGTAAGAAAAGTATCTGGTATGGATGGTGTGAGAGCTGAGATGTTGAAGGAAGGTGGTGTGACTGTACTTGAATGGTTGGTGAGATTGTTTAATGTGTGTTTTGTGTTGTCAATAGTACCAGTAGATTGGGTTTGTGCATGTATTTTACCACTATACAAGGGTAAGGGAGATGTGCATGAGTGTTGTAATTCAAGGGGTATTGGTTTGTTGAGTGTAATTGGAACAGTATATGGTAGAGTAATGGTTAATAGTATTAAGGATAAAACAGAGAATGCAATCTTAGAAGTACAGGGTGGTTTTAGAAGAGGTAGGGGTTGTATGAATCAGATTTTTACAGTTAGGCAGATGTGCGAGAAATATTTAGCAATAGATAAGGAGGTGTATGTT
>NC_090750.1:46459279-46461779 GCF_036898095.1 Palaemon carinicauda | reverse complement strand
ATATATATATTCATATATATATATTCATATATATATATATATATATATATATATATATATGTGTGTGTGTGTGTGTGTGTGTGTGTGTGTTAGAGAGAGAGAGAGAGAGAGAGAGAGAGAGAGAGAGAGAGAGAGAGAGAGAGAGCTTGTTATACGCATCACACCTACTTCACGGAGATCCATTGTCGGAATGCCAACTCGGCTCTCGCCAACTTATGCTTGAAAGCCAAGAGTAAGCTCATTAATTTTTTTTTAACTTTTATTTAAAATAACAAAATATAATATTTACATTTTGTCAATTAAATAGTTGAACACATGAATTCCTTTGTAACAAGTTTCTTACATTTTTCCTTATACAAAATTGACGCAAACCATCTCACATAATTTAATCTTCCTCTAAGAAAACCAAGAGTATCATTTTCACTAAGTTTCTGCATACGGCTTATCCATATGCTATACACATAATTACAAATTAGAAGAACTGCTGTGTTCCTATCTTTTTTACATTTAGTTTTAATGGCTAACATCAATAATTTGATCCATTCCTTACTTTCTACAAAACACAAAACCTCAAATTTACTCTTAAACCATTGAAATACATGTTTAACTCTTTTACAAAAGCAAAATATCTGCAGTGTATATTCTGTTTGGCCACAAAACTCACAATTACCATCTTTCTTAATTCCCAACATCTCTAGTCTTTCATTAGTAGGTAACCTTTCATGTAAGTACTTAAACATAACTTCTCTTTCTTTTAATCCTATAATTGGATTGTTAACATTCTCCCATATTCCACTCCACTGTAGCAACGGGTAGTTCGCTTCTACTACTGGTTGTGACCTAACGATTATCGTCTCATAAGCTCATTAATGAAACACACTTGGCATCGTAGTGTAGTGTCATAAATTAGCGGACTGTGTCAAAGAAGCTGTGCCAAAATATCATACTGATCCCGTTGTTTGTATAGAAGATATTTGTAAATAAATAGGTACTTATGCCAGAAAAGGGTTGCCTACGTGATGAGTTTTTAGTACTGAACCCAGCTGTTGTTATGAAAAATTTAAACAAGGAATAGGGACTTCCTATAGCTAAAACTAGAATAATCTTAATTTCCAAATATCCAGAGACATGGATTTTCTGAGCGATACTCTACTAAAGGTTTTATTTTGAATATCCGAGGATAATAGCACAAAAAAGTAAAGTTAGAATTTTGGACTATCATCACTTGCGACTTAGAATAACCTTTTCTTCTGAAATAATGAAAGACCTCTTGGCCATGCTCATCCATAAGAGACTAGTTTCATTCCAGTTGAACACTTGACTAACAAATCACGAACCCTTTAAACACTAAGCAAGGCCTTGTGGTATTGTACCCTTACCACATTATTGCAGTTTTTAAGGCGTGTCCTTCTGAAATTCTCATACCAGCCATTGTTTGCCTTCAATGTCATTGATTATTTTCTTTGTCTTCTGAGATACGTTGGTATATACATTTTTAAGAAATAATTTATTCAGTAATTGTACTACCAGCTAAGTGCTTCTCTTGTCAATGACAGCACCGCTTTCACAATGTCGAGTGGTTATAATTTTTTTTTCTTAAAAATCTTGAAAAAAAAGGTAATGTATGATTATACATCCGTACGTTTTTTTTTTTTTTTTTTTTTTTCTAATCTTCTTGTGAGCCATTGTTTCAATACTGTACTGCGCTGTTACTGTTAGCTTTGCGGTGAAGAATAGTGATCACAACTTTCTACAAAACACAAAGTCACAATTCTAAAAAAAAAAAAAAACATTTCTAAAGACAATTGCACGATAATAGATACAGCAACAATGAGAGCTGCTCTAAGAATGGAAGAGTTAAAATCTCTGCAACGGAATGGGAGGAGGTGTGATAAGGCTATACAAAATGGCGTACAAATACCATGAACACAGTATGTGTTATATACGGTTAGCCTAGATAGCAGCTTATTTCTCTGCATGTCGTGCTAGTCATAGTAGTTGTTCATAAAATATGTGCAAACTAGACGAATATATAGTTTGCAGAATAATATAATGTTCGTTATACAATTTGAATTTTAATGTTTTCATATCGATTTCAACGTATTTAGGGTTACTTGTATGTGTATGGGCCTTTATCAGAGGCATCTTCAATATTTTTAATATCTTATGGTTTGAGATGGATCAAAATATTATACTTAAAGAACTTTTTTCTCAACTAATGTCAAGGAAAATAAATCGTATTAGCGATGAAAAATCCACCAATAAGTTTGTACCAAGGGACGTAAGGGCTAATATTCTAGACGTGAATTTGTTTTTGATGGAAGTAGAGATTTATTAAACTGAAAACCCTAATTTACGTTGAAAAATATGTATCAATATATTAGCTCTCTCTCTCTCTCTCTCTCTCTCTCTCTCTCTCTCTCTCTCTCTCTCTCTCTCTCTCTCTCTCTCTCTCTCTCTCTCTCTCTTTTGCCAGCTTCGTTACCTATTCCAATATTCA
>NC_090750.1:46439279-46449279 GCF_036898095.1 Palaemon carinicauda | reverse complement strand
TCAATTTTAGATATGCTTACTTTATGGTGTGATTCGATAACTTTAGAATGGATGGCAACGGGTAAACTAAAAAAGAAAAAAAGAAAAACATATTTCATTGCCTTCTTTTTTTCTTGTTCTTTTCTTTTTCTTCTTATCGCTATCATTATTTTTCATTAATGAACGAATTAGGGCCAATAATACGGTTATTCATTTATTTAGTTTGCCTGTTTAAAAGGCTTAATTTTTCACAGTAAGCTGGACATCGTGAATGGCCACAAGTAACTTTATATTGGGAGAGACTGGCTTTCAACTTTAAAGGCCATGTTATTATCGGGTTAAGAAACCAAAATCTTATGCTGTATCATTGAATTTTTCTGAAAACTTAATTTTCACCTCTGACAATTAGAATTTTTGGGGTTCATTTGTCACATTTTGACATAAATGTTAATTTTTATTCTTATTTTAGTACGATTACGTAAAGTCTAATGATATCTTTATTAAACACACACACACACACACACACACACACATATATATATATATATATATATATATATATATATATATATATATATATATATATATAATGAAATTTAATTTCAATATCCACATTGTATACTTCTTAAGAAATTAAAATGGAAGCTATATGTATGGTACCCTTTTTCATACTAGTATTCGTTGACAATTATTCCTCAATTCCCCTAGCATTAACTCAACTGAATTTTTAGAAAGAAATATAGAATTATTTCTTTCTGTTTGTATCTGTAGGCCAATTTAAAACTTCAGATATCAATGTTTTTATGTGTTTTTTGGATGGCGTATCGAACCCATGCACTCTTCTACCATATATGTAACCCACCAAATTTAATTAACCATTAATTATATAATTAATCGTTACATGACTGTCGCAAGTATGTTACCACTTAGCAGAAATTGAAATCAACTTTTCTTTGAAATGTTATATTTTTTTTAAAGATTTTGTAGGATTATCTATTGTTTTGCGGCAGTCAGCGATTATAGATTAAAGAATACAATCATCACCATAATTAACGCTTACATATTCACGCATGGTATGTTTAAAGCACAGTTACCATTATATAACTAGTCTATTGTAAAGAAATATCTTTCTTAACTTTAGTGAAAAATTGAAAATCATAGCATGTTGTACGTACATATTCATTATTTCTGTAAAAATCAGACAAAAAAAAAAAAATAGTGGGAAGGATATGGGGGAAAGCCTTACACTTAATTTGGTCTGACGTTCCCAGAGGGAAGTCATCGAAATGAAGAAGCTCTTCTTCAGTAATGAGAAAAGATCCGTTTTCTGGAAATGCTTTATTCTTTTATCTTTTGATCAATCAAATTTTACAGCCTGTTTATCTCTTTCTGTGTTTTTTTTTCTTTCATATACTCATTTAGAAGAACAAATAATTGGGTGTCATAATAAATGCCTATGGAATTGGGTTTAAAATGGAAGGCATTATATTTATAGTTCCCTCTAGAACTACTTCAATAGAAACTAACTATGCTTCAAGAGCAAAAGCCGATGGGAATCAAACAAATAGGACAAACTATAAGATAAAATCAGAAGTGAAATGGAAGGAGAAAGATGTTAGGGGTGGTGGCGTACTATGATGTACAAGATCGATATCTATTGGAAGAATAATGTGTGTATGCATGTGCATGTTTATACAGAGAGAGAGAGAGAGAGAGAGAGAGAGAGAGAGAGAGAGAGAGAGAGAGAGAGAGAGAGAGAGAGAGAGAGAGAGAGAGAGAGAGAGAGAGAGAAGGATTTTCCATGAAACATTCCACTGGTGCATGCCTTCACTCGGCACGCCAACGGCTGGTCTGCCCGTATTCACCGATTTCTCTCTGCCGTGGCTAAATACAAATCCACCTTTCAACACTTCCCTGGGAAAATGAATTCCGTTGTCTTGTCATTGCTCTGTCAAGAAACTCATTGGCCACCATTTACCTGTGATTGGATTACAATCCATTGGTAGAAACACAACGAAAAGATTTAGAGTAGCAAGCATGTAGGACATCTTGCACATCCCTCTATTGGGAAGACGACTCCAACGCCAGCTTCCTTTTTGACGTCAGTACTGGTAGATCTAGAATGTGGAAACATGCTACCATGCGCCGACAGGTGTTTGATATCATTCATGGCCTTTAACCACCATCGCGCCGATCTACTGCGCAGTTACTGAAAACAAAGCTCATTTGTCACGGCGTTACTTAGGGTTGGTAAGAATTGTGTCAGCTCCTGTACTTCATACCAAACCTCACAAGTACATCGACACACGGATACAATCTATATATAATTTTGAAATTATGCCTACACTATTATTTCTTGGGTCATTTAACGTCATCTTTCCAGATGTCGTGGAAAAAATTATCTTTGTGAATATTAGGTGCATTTCAGTTATAAAATTTGAAAAATTAAGCGTAAAAATGTAGGGCTATGTTGAATGATTATATTTACCCATCCTTTTAGAGTATATATATATTATTATTTTATTATTATTAGTAGTAGTAGTATTATTTTATTTTTCATTTTTACTATTATTACTATTATCAGTATTATTATTATTATTATTATTATTATTATTATTATTATTATCATATCATTATTATTATTATTATTTTCTTAATAACAATGATAATAATAATAATAATAATAATAATTATTATTATTATTACTATTATTATCATTAATATCATTATCTCGACTGTTGAAAAAATTTAATTCTAATCGGAAAAAAATATACTGTTCTCAGCTGTACTTCAATAAATACAGACGACCGTAATTTTTACCATACCTTATTTTCTTTGATGGGTCAATATATCCGTTTTAAAAACAATAAATGCCTGCGCACATTTATTTCAGGGTTTTCCCGTTTTTTTATTATGGCAAAACTTTAACATTGTAATTAAAAGCAAGATGCATCAAAGTGTGTTTAACCCTATTATCTAACTTATATTCCACATACGCAGAGATTATAAGGACTTCCATTCTGCCCTTGGGACAAAAACGAAACTAATTTCATTGGGTTCTGTGAATGCTCATTAATTAGCGAATGCCACCAAGATATGCTGTTTTCAACTATTTGAGTAAAAGTGTTGGTTTTAGAGGCATCAGTCAGAGATTGAATGTGGAATGTGGAATAAAAAGCCTACATTTAAGAATTCTACTTTATGCCATTTTGCTATTTGGCATATCTACACTCAAAACCAAGTAAAAGAGAGAATAATTCCAAAACAATTAATATTTATTGCATATTTTCCAATTTAATGAAGAAAATATATTGTGCAGGAATATTTATTAAAAGATGACGCGAAAATTGGCGAAACTCTCTCTCTCTCTCTCTCTCTCTCTCTCTCCTCTCTCTCTCTCTCTCGCTCTCTCTCTGTTGTTAGAGTTTCAACTAAACTGCTGCTGTATATGATCATGCTAAATAGAATATAGTGCAGTCTGACCCATTCCTCAACCTTGTCTGAATGTCCACTATCTCTAACCCTTAAGCCCCTATTACACGTATCCGGTTTCCTACGGCCAACCTGGCCTACGGCGCCGTAGGAAAATTCTGGCCCTATTACACGTATTTGAACGGCCGGAGGCAAGTGGGTCAGTGTGGCACTGTTTGTGTTGGAGTGACATGTCTTCTCTCTACGTCAATCTCGTTCCTGTGCTCTAGAGTGCTACTTGAAGGTGAAAAAAAAAAAGGAAGATTTGGTCCAAACAATGGCTGCGTAAACGACAAAAATACTCTCTTGTTAACTTAATGAAGGAACTAGCACTAGAAAAAGATGACTGGTTTAACTACATGCAAATGGATCACGACACATATTTGGAACTCTTAAGTCAGGTATCACCTTTCATAGAAAAAATGGACACTTGCATGAGAGGTGCAGCCTCAGACTGATGTCATACCGTACGGTGAGCAATTACACGCTACGTCCTCAGTCCTGACGTACGACGGCCGTACGACCAGCTTTAGTACTGGTGAAAGTTCATCCGGCCGGCCATGGAAGGGCGTTCGTACGGCCGATTTGCTATAACACGCTCCGGTTTGAACATATGCTAGCGTTGCGACCGACGGCGCCGTAGGAAACCGGATACGTGTAAGTTACATATTATTCCTAACATATGACCAGATGTTACAGTGAGGGAGTGCTCATTTCATACATGGACGGCTCGTGATTATGGAGGTAAATCTTCTTGTTGAGCAAAAACCTTATTTTGGTGTAGGGATGATTAGGTATCTCTAATACTTCTAGTTTTTTAATTTGTTTTAATTGTATAAAAGGAACTCACCTATTGCATATGACTTTATTCTATTATGTAATGAAATTCCTTGAAAAGGGGGAAAAAAATTCTCCTTAACTGTCCTAAAAATAATTAGATTAATTCGTTACCGACAAAAATTAAAATTTGAGCATCTTTCCTTAGTTGCAAGTACTCGTGCAAATCGTTGTCAAATGATATTTTATTTAGCAAAACAGAAGTTTGACTAATTGATGACTATTGTGGAAGATGAAAGGCTTATCTGAAGGTTTATTCATGATAAAAACTTCTTTAAACGTTACTGTTAAATAAAAGAAATGCCATTGTAATGCATAACTGCTTTTGGTAATAAATTGCTCTGACTTTTATAAGAATTTTATTGGAATGGTTTTAACTGCATCTATTGTTCCACCTTATTCCACTCAGTCCCATTACCTCCAAATTTATTTATTTCAACTTATCTAGTAACACAGCAAGATAGACTTACACACACACACACATACACACACACTCATATATATACATATATATGTATACATACATACATACATATATATATATATATATATATATATATATATATATATATAAATATATATATATATATATATATATATATATGTGTGTGTGTGTGTGTGTGTGTTTGTGGGTGTGTGTGTGTGTATGTGTGTATAAGTCTATCTTGCTGTGTTACTAGATGAGTTGAAATGAATAGATTAGGAGGTAATAGGACTGAGTGAAATTGGAAAAGCTAGGGAAACTTATATAGAGTTAAAAAAAAGGCCTTGTTTTCTGCTTATAGGGACATGAAATGAAGAAAAAAAATGGAATGGGTTCTCTTTCTAATAAATATCTTGCATGAAATATAGAAAAAAAATGTAAAACTAGTCACAGAATCTTTGGATTAATTATCAAACTGAAAAAAAAAACTTTTAAACTTAAGATCATATCAGCTCATTTACGAACAAAGTCCTGTACAAAGGAGGAATAAAAACTTTTTTATGAAGACCTGGAGATATGTGTAAAAAAACAAAATAAACATGAGATTAAATTCATACTTATTTTTGGTCTTTTCAATTATACAGTATGTCAACTGAAGAGATGGGAATCAGCAAAATGTAAATTTGGAGTAGTCACATGGAGTGACGGAGGAGACATGCTTGTAGAAGCTAGTGAAATAAACTCTTTTAAAATCCTGAACACTTTTGTTTTATGAGAAAATAGTATAGATGAAGACTAAATGCATAAAATGAAAAATAAAACTGATTTTATTTCCAGCGGAAAAGTTTATTTAGCTGAAGGTATGTGTCAAACAAGTTTAAGTCTAAAGTGACCATTGAATGGCGAAAGAGTAAAATTTTTTAGAATCAAGGAAGGAAAGAGAAAAATTCTCCTATGATAAAGAAAAAAAGTCTGATGAGTTTAGTTCAGCAATTCAAAATAGGGTCTCCAAGGTACATGAAAGCTAGTAAAAAACCAATAAACAGTAATTTAAACATTTTTGTATTGGAATCAGCATTAAAAATTGGTGGAAGACTAAGGAAAACTTTCAGAAAATGTCAAGAGCCTAATAAAAAAAAAAAGATGTTTCTTTTTTTTTAAATGAGGGTAAAATCAAAGCGAGATGTAGCAGAATTAGCAGAACTATCCAAAATGACATACAAACTAAAACCCAAGACATTCGTAAATAAAATCATTCCAAAATTAAGAAACATTAAAAAACAAAAAGCACAACATTTATTAAAAAGACTTTCAACAGGACACCAACAGATATTTGCTTTAAACTTTGAAGGATGAAAAGAGATATTATTAACAAAAGATGTGGAGCGATAAACATTGCCGAGGATTTCTATACAATTCTATACAATCGTGAGATAAGAAATTAAATTGTCAATAGAAATAATGAAACGCATGAGCTGGTACCAAACGTAACTATAGGAAAAGTAAAGAACGTTTTAAAAGACACCAAAATAGGTAAAGTAGCAGGAGAAAATAATTTGACTGATATGCAGGAGAATTCATAATAGTAAAACTCGTTGAGCTTCACAAAAAAATGTCACTGTGAATACTCTACACATAAAGTTTGGAGAAAGTTTATCAATATATTATTTCACAAAAAGTGAGACATAAAAAACTAAAAAAATATTGCCCAATAAGTTTACTCTTAGTAATATGCCAAGCATTTACAAAGATCATATTAGGCAAATAAAAAAAGAACAGGAATATAATCAACAAAGAGAACAGGCAAAATATAGAAGCGGATTTAAAAAATTGTACATATCCATGTAATAAACCCTTTTATTTAGGTAAATAGAATGAGATTCTGAATCTAAAATGCCACTTTCTCTACATAGAAAAGTATATAATGAGACCGTCCTATTTGTTATAACTTATGCATTGGAAACATTGGTTTCAACGTTACTTTGATTGAAAAATACAGACCTTTACCCAAACACTTTTTGACCTCCCATTCTCATCGGTTTGTGAAGTTATACCTTCATCCACAACACTATGTTTACGATACGAAAGAATGCATAGGATGACATTCTATACACATATGAAAAATCAGTCATATTTTCATTACCTTTTCATCTTTCATGGGAAGATTCTTGATCTCTACGATAAAGAAGTTTTTTTCTCTGTTCATCAATTAGTTTTTATATCATAGTTAATGGATTTAACAAAGAATGATGAAAAAATAAACATGAAATTATCCTCATGGAAAATATTTGATGATGCAAATTTGATATGAAATTATGTGAAGTCTTTTTGTTCCAATGCTGTTTTGGGGATTCCTGAAACCAAAGAAATACAAATAAAGCCGGTTATACTTCCCCTGGCAGGTGAACATTATCCCTTCTGTTAGGCGTCGGAAAGCTAACTTAAATATATACAGTATATATATATGTATATATATATATATATATATATATATATATATATATATATATATATATCCGTACATATATATATATGTATATATATATATATATATATATATACATATATATATGTATATATATATGATATATGTATATATATATATATATATATATATATATATATATATATATATATATATATATATATATATATATATATTCATACATTAATTTGTTTTTGTACAAAACAGATTAAGAGCTCTTCATGATGCTTTCGTAATTTAGCCCACATGTTCAATAGATTCCCTTATATCCAATACTATAATTATTCTATGAAGAGATTAAATTGGTTTGTTGTGAAGTACGAGAATTCTGAAGGGGTTAACAAAACAACTACTTTCACGTGCAACACGTACAAGTAGAAAGGACTTAATTTTTTCCTTATCTTTTTCTTACATTTAGATAAATCAATTATGATTTTCATTCTGCTATATATTTCAGTAAATATGAAAAATTAAAAACAGCAGACCAGAATTTCACATTCTACCATTTCCATAGCATAACTAAATGCTCGAAGTATAATTGTTGACATACAAAATGAAAAATTAAAAAATCACATCTTTTGTGTAAATATTTATTCCAGTATGATGATGTACCCGATAATCGATATTTATAATCATGAAATAAATATGAATGTTTTTTTTTTTTTTTTAAAGAAGAAGGGTTCTAGTCAAGTGAACTTGTCAAAAAGCGGAGGTTTAAGTAAAAGCAAAATTTTTCAAAATAGATCCTGCAATTATAGGAACATGACGAATACTGCGTAGAATGGCAATAAATGAAAATATGTTACAAGGTTCATTCAATTTAAAAATGATAAGTGCATCAACATTATTTTGTGGAGAATACAATCATACACTATGCAAGGACACGATTAAAACCGAGGAATAATTCTTAATGATCCTTTGTTTGATATTTATTGCCATACGGTTTCTATACGTGTATTAGATAAACATTTGTAATATCAGGCAAATGGCTTTAGAATAACATAGTAATATATATATATATATATATATATATATATATATATGTATGTATATATATATATATATATATATATACATACATATATATATATATATATATATATATATATATATATATATCGCTATATACATATATGCAGAAGAACCACAGGGAAAAGGAAAAGGAAGTATCACGAAACTAGTCAGGACTTAATCGTATATTTCGTATTTTCCTTTTCCCTGTGGTTCTTCTGCATCTGAGCATCACGTTTTCTTGTGATTTTTACGCATATACATACACACACACATATATATATATACAGGTATATATATATATATATATATATATATATATATATATATATATATATGTGTGTGTGTGTGTGTGTGTGTGTGTGTATTATAATTTAATAATTTTTATTGCATTTCATATATGATCATTTCTATGATTATATATAAAGATTTTAAGGCTGTCACTTGAAGTCAGTGATATATTTGAAGAGGAAATAATATCTATTATTTAAGTGTTTGTCAATATTGCTTACATTATTTACAACATTTCTGCCCTTCAAGCGAGTTATTAGTTGGTAAAATACATAAAATATTATGGTGTGCAAACATCAAGAGACTCTTCCACTACTATTGATTCTATTAAGGATTCTGCTTAACCAAGCAACAATTTTTTTTTCTAATCAATGTATAGGTTGATAACTATAACATCAAGAGATTTATGTTTTAAAATAAAATGCTTACAAAGAATGCGACGAATCATGTTAAGCTTTACTGATAGATGATTATAATACATCTTGTTCAATTTAATCCTATTGCAGAACAGCTTTATAATAAAGCCCAATTTGAAGTGTATAATATATGGTAAAACGAAAATATTTTATGATATGCAGCTTTTCGCACATATTAGCACGTGATTGGTTTGTGTGAGATGTATATCAATATTCTGAATTTTCATATATATGTTTCTTGCTTTCAAAACATATATAGCAAATTCTTAGCATTAGAGAATACCAAAAATATATATATGTGTGAAGACCGTTATTTCAAATTGAATAAATATCTTTGTAACCTTGTTACGGTATTGGATATAAAATAGAAAAACGTTTTGAAATTGAAATATTTTTCTAAATAAACAGAGTGACAAGCATTTGGAAAGAGTAAAAACCATTTTAAATAATCAATCACTGTTGCAGTGTGGAACAACGCACCAAAAGATATTGCATTCCATGTGTCAGAATTAAAAATGACACGAGCACCTGTGACCTGTTTCGTGATCTCAGAAATATGATTGACGTATAGACTATCAGGATTGATTTCATTTGAAGTGAATTTAGACTTTGATATTTTGATTTTATTTCGATGTGGGTGGCAGAGAATGATAATGAATTTTTATTGAAAATAAAACCCTATGTTTGTATGCCATAGGTTCATATTTCACGCATATATATCCTTGAATATTTTTTACCAAGTGCTCTGTTTTATTCTTTATAAATACGAAAATATATAGTCACGATGCTAGTATTCTTGATATACCATTATAATAGATTATTTAGTTTTTGGTTTTCTGTTCTTCATACACCTTCTTCATATCCCCTAAATAATGGTGGTAATCACTGCTTCTTTTTTACAGTCTTGGTTAAAGTATATTTAATATAAAACCTACAAAAATAGGTTTCATCAATAGAAAAATTTGTATGACTTCAACAAGATATTGTTTGGATATATTCAACAGATTTGGTATGGTTTGTTTTGATCTTTATTTTAATTGATGAAATATTTATAAACAAAGCAACATAACAGATAAATTTACACAG
>NC_090750.1:46431779-46434279 GCF_036898095.1 Palaemon carinicauda | reverse complement strand
CCTCTGTATATATTGCTACTCTCCCTGGCTCAATTTCATCTCCTAAAGGCAAAGCTTGGATTTCAAAATCGCTTAATAGAGATATGGGTAATATTAGTGCAAGGTTTATATTATGATGCAAAATGTTAAACATTAAAAAACTTGAAAGTATGATTATAAATTGGTTGGGTGCCGTGACTCTTTAACAAGCAGATATCAACATTGTTATTTCTTTAAACAAAAACGACTCTTTGAAAATTTTAGTTGAAATTCTTGAATGTAAAATTACTTTCGAGTAGCACATTGGGTCTTTCTTTTTTTTCTCAAATTGGCCAAAAATACGCTTAGTAAGAGATGATTTCAAGATTTTCGGTGATCATTCTATTTTGAAGAAATTTCTCAATTCTTTCAATCTGAATTGTTTTGAGTATTATTCTCCCGTCTGGTCTTCAGCTACTGAATCTCGCCGTACTTTGTTGAAAAAAAGTTTGTTCTTTATTATATTTTTTATTCCTGATCTACACGTTTATCTCTGGCACCGTTAGTCAGTTATGTTATCACTCATGTTCCAAAAGAATTTTTGATAATTCTGACCCTCCTTTGTATTCAGATCTTTCCTGTACCATGCTGTAAGAGTACTAGGTTTGATGTTAATTCTAACAGCCATATCTTCTTCATAAGGCTCAATATTATTTAGCGTTCTAGAAGTTTTATTCCAGCAGTGGCCACATTATGGAATGATCTTCTTAAACAGTGTTAAGGATCTTTTGATATCCATATCATTTATTCATCCCCTCTCACACAGTTTATTTATTTATTTCTATCTTTTCCTCACTGGGTTACTTTTCCCTGAAGGACCCCTTGTTTTTCCAGCTAAGGTGGCTGGCTTATTAGAAATATATATATATATATATATATATATATATATATATATATATATATATATACTGTATATATATATATATTTATATATAATTTATATATATAAATATATATGTATATATATAAATGAATATATATATATATATATATATATATATATATATATATATGTATATATATGTATATATATATATATATTCATATATATACTTATATATATATATATATATATATATATATATATATATATATATATATATATATATCATCGAACGTTACTAGTAGACTGTAGAATAAAGGCCTCAAACATGTTCATCCACTTGTCTGTTTCTGGTCTTTCTATGTCAGTCAATACCAGTAATCTTATTTAGTTCGCCTAACCGTCTTCTTATCCTCCTTTACCTAATCCTCTGGCAATCTTTAGGGACCCATTCTATCATACTTAATACTTCTAGATTATATGACATTATCATTATATGTCAACCCACATCATTTTATTTTTCTTATATGTTATCAGAAAAGGCTTTCCTTTAATTTAGTTTGGTCTCGGAACCATTTTCTCTGTTTTCAGTCTTTTAGTGTTAATCCGACCGTATAGCTCTTTGACTTCTAACCAGCATATGTTCAAAGGTTTTAATTAGGCTTTGTGTTTCTGATGCGTATATATATATATATATATATATATATATATATATATATATATACACATATACGTAAAACAATATAGATATAAATGAATATATATGTATGTATATATATACTTATATATATTTATATATATATATATATATATATATATATATATATATATATACACATTGATATAAATATATATATATATATATATATATATATATATATATATGAGTGTGTGTTTGTGTGTGTATCTATCCGTAGAAATTCGGAATCTGTAAATTAGTATTAGTACTAACTTCATGTAGTTTACAACGCTGTACCTGCCCTGAAAATAGAAGTAACTAGTTTCACTACCTTGAAATAGTTAATTGTAAAACATATCATCCTATTGTATCTCTTTTACATCGACCAAAAATAGAATTTGTAAAAAGGTATTTAACACTCTATCAAAAGTTTTGCATCAAATGCACCAATTAATGAATTCTTGAAACATTAAGAACATTAATAAATCGTCGATGATACATCTCATATACATTCCTGTTTTTAGAGTCTGGTTTTTAGCTATATTAATTGTATAAGGTAATTAAATTTGCCTAAGTATTTTATGACTTTATGACTCTATGTCTATACTTTATGATAGTTTACTACGGCACAGGAAGATACTCTCGTTACCAATGAACAATCAATTGAAACATTGCAGTAAAAAATATGTACCCATCTCTTATATTATTACAAAAATACTTCATACACTTCACAAAATAATCTTATTTTTTTTAATCCCAGTGGGTGATAATCCACATCAGTTTCAATAACCATATAATTTATCTTACTAATAGATAGTTTACCTCAAACCAAAGAAGCATTTTCATTTTAATGGAGGAACCAGCGAGGCACGCAAAAGGAGACAAATGACCCAGAATTGTTTTCACCCTCCCAATGCTATCGTGAGAAAATAAATGTTTTGAATCGAAGGAAATGGAAGAATAAGAGAATTTTTTTAATA
>NC_090750.1:46416779-46424279 GCF_036898095.1 Palaemon carinicauda | reverse complement strand
TGTTTTATGAGGTTTTCATGAAGTTACTATCGTTACTGGCTTAAGGGTAATTCATAGTATTCTCTACACTTTGAACTGTATACCAATAGTATTAAGTCTTTACAATTGGCAGAATAAAAAGCAGAGCTATGCCACCATTAATGCAAAGTAAATGTAGTGATTTCCATTACGATATACCTGCTTATTTGTCTTGTAGAATTGATGAAAAATAAAGCTCATATGGTTATTTACCGTATAAGGTGTAAAGTCCTTGCTATATGTTACTGTATATAATTCACATAGCTTATAAGTTAGAATAAAATAAATAGCACTAATAATATCTAACTAAATTACAATTAATTTTGTATGGAGAGAGAGAGAGAGAGAGAGAGAGAGAGAGAGAGAGAGAGAGAGAGATCCTTTCTGTACCTCCCTCGGGCATCTTAAGAGGAAACCTGACAAAGGCAAAAAAATTCCGTATTGCTGCCTCAGAGAGTTCTTTGTGATTTATTCAAATAAGTTTCCCTACACTAAATTCCCAAGGTACCCTCTCCTATCTTTAACAGCTATGAACGACTTTTATTAGCCCTTCAAAAAATATTCTCAGTCCTAAACGCAGAAAGGAAACGGACTGGACAATCTCCAGAAAATCAAACTTTGACGTGCGTCTCTGTTTCCCTATAATCATTCCATCTTAGAATACTGTTTCATATACTAACTATTCATATGATAATTACTTTTATGAAGAAAAGCCGTGTAAGTTTATGATAAAGAATATACACCAATCAAATTTGAATATATATATATATATATATATATATATATATATATATATATATATATATATATATATACATATATATATATATATATATATATATATATATATATATATATATATGTGTGTGTGTGTGTGTGTGTGTATATGAATATATAATATATATATATATATATATATATATATATATATATATATATATATATACGCCTTAAAACTAAAAGCTTCATTACATACTGCTTGCTTACAGTATATTCTTCAGATTATTTATATCACATCATTCCGTTGAGAAGAGATAGTTTATACAAAAGCATTTAATTATCTGTTTCCCTATAATTGAAGACTCAATTTCCTCTAGATTTGAAAAGTTAAATAAGTTCAGTTGAAATTAAAGGAGTTCTAATATTAGTGGTTATTGTACAGAAGTTTTCGTGTTATATTTAAGGTCTTCAGGGTTTTTCGATTGTAAAAATTTATTTAATTAGGTAGCGGTGTCGGAATGATATCATATGGAGCACGTAGTAAATACCACCTAACAAAAGGATCTTAGCATAAAACAACATAAAAAGCGTATCCTTTTAAATGCTAAAATATCTCTAACAATGCTATTCATTTTCAAAAATAAACAATATAGGTTTAATACACTTTTTTTTTTTTTATAACTCATTTCAATAAAGTGTATGCTCTTATATCTTATGTACGACATGCCAGTAATCTGAATCATGGAAAACAAAGAAAGACAAGAGAAAATATAAAGTAGTGCTATTTTTTTTTTCATGACATTAGCGAAAGAGGATGTAAACTAAAAGTTCTTTAGCCAGTAACAAACATAAATTGAATTTCGTTCCTGCCTTCTTATCCTTCAACAGCCTAGACTACAAAATCCTGTCAAAGTAGATCTGTGACGAAACAAAATTGGATATGTCTTAAATAATTTTATTCCGCGACCTCATGGAAGATACTGAAAAACACAGATAAAAACATTGGCAAATGAATAATATAGAATATGTCTTTTGCTGGAAAGCATTAAATATATCCAAGAATGACATAAAAAAGAAAAGAGATTCATAGAAAATTAGGGAAATGTGATGCGACTGAAATTGATCTGAGAAGAATAATTAAATTTCAAATCGTACACGAAAAGAGTTTTAATTCGCAACGTGTCTTTAATTTAATCACTTCTCTCTTCCAAGTGACAAACAACCAGCCAATAAAATCCCGAGAGAAAAGCAGACAACGATAAAATTGCTAAAAGTGAATGCATATGAGACTTGGACACTCAACTCCTTGAGGAATAATTTCTTTTCAAGATTGAAGAGCTTGTAAAGACATAATGTGATAAAAAAAATCAAAATAACACCATAATCATCATCAGCCGTAACTAGTCGAATGTAAGACAAAGACCTCGGATATGCCTTTCCACTCCCGTTTGTTTACGTTCTTTTTTATGCCTGTTTATACACTCATTAATTTTTAGCACGTTAATCAAGCTTATTCTTTTCCTTACTCTGCGTCTTTTGCACTTTCTAGGTGCCAATGTATTTATTCCTAATGCCGATCTATTATCTGTCTGCTTCATTATATATCCTGCTCAGATCCTTTGGTTTACTAATTGCTAGAATATCCTCTACTCAAGTTTCCTTTCGTATCCTTGTTGCTCTTTTTTTTTCCCTTGGTGTTATTTCCATCAATATTCTTTGCTTAGCTCTTTGAGTTTCAATTAGCGTATGTTCTAACGCTTTGGTATGGCTCCAAGTTTCTGATGCATAAGTTCATATTGGTAGGACCATTTGATTACATACTTTTCTTTTTAGAGAAAGTAGTATTCTACTTTTCCTAGTTTAGTATTGTTTGAAAAGATGCTAGCCATTCAGTGCTTATCTAGCCCCATGATCTGGGGAAACACTTACTGTCTGTTTTATGTATGGATACACATTAACAATATATAGAAGCTTATCTATAACCCTTATAAGTGGTCTGTCTACATGTACAATGAACATTTTCTTATCTTTACACATATATCGTCTTCTGTCTCATACTTTTGCTTTCTATAATGTAATCTCCTATCATCTTAAAAAAATGCTAGCCATCCAGTCCTTATCTTTTTTTTTTTTTTTTTTTTTTTTCTCTTTTGATTCAAGCCCCATGCTCTGGGGAAATGCTTACTGCTGTATTATGTATGGATACCTAATAGCAATATATAATTTTACACATTCATTTTCAGTCTGATATTTCTTTAATCTAATCTCCTATCATCTTTTGTAATTCCTTTGTTGATTCACTAAATAGGGCGATGACTTTAACAAACCTTAATTTGTTAAGGTATTTCCCATTATTGTTAATTCCTCCACTTTCCTAATCTAAATTCTAAATAAATACCTTCTGGGCATGCTGTGAATACTTGAGGAGAGATTGGGCCTCTTGTCTATACACACATACACACACACACACGCATATATATATATATATATATATATATATATACATACATATATATATATATATATATATATATATATATATATATATATATATATATATATGTCTGTATGTATGTGAGTGTACATGTGTGTGTGTGTTTGTGTGTGTGAGCTGGTTTCTTTCTGACAGGACTCAGAAAGAAAATTCCAAATTTACCGGCTTCGCGAAGTGGAGGGGACAGAGGATAATTGGCTACTTTGTTGAGGAGTCTGCTCTTTAATTACCAAGGACTCTAATATTAGCAGAGAGGAGTTGCTTGGTGTTTGAGCGATGATTTTAAAGTTTTTATAAGAAAAATTAGTGTTACATTTGGATGTGTGTTCTCTGATATTTGAGAATTCTTTTGTGTTGAGCGCACATCCAGTTTTATGGCTAACTCTCCGATGAGCATGTATGCCACCTTTCAGCAGCGTTTTTGTTGAACCCACATAATTTCCGAGATTACATCTCTGACAAGTAAACATGTAAACAATTGAAGAACTCGTGAGATTGGGGAGAGAATCCTTAAATTTAAAAATGCTTTCCACTCTCAGGGGATTCTTAAAAATTATGTTATTAATAAAAGGTAACCCAGCATATAACTTCATTTTTGGCACAGTAGGAACTTGTAACTTCGGCTAATAAATTTTGTTCAGGTATTAGTTAATCAATCTATGAAATATTTTGATTTGGGAAAACAGAAACAAAAAATCCTTTCATTATGGAAGTATGTCCATCCAGAAGGAAGAGGAAATGGTCTAAAAATCAGTGTTGTGTTGGCATTCAACTTAAAATTATAAGAACACAAGCTAAAAAATTGGGTGCCGGAACCAGTAAACGTCTTTTTTTCTGAAAACGTTAGTTTTTGGACGTGTCTGTCCTCTTGTAATGTTAATATCAAGATATTGTAGCTTGTTATTTTTTTTTCGTGCTCGATAGTGAAATTAAAGTTTTGATGAAAATTATAAATGAAATTTAAAAATCTGGCAGCATGCTCCTCTTGCTTAAGTCACTGGCTGCAGGTTTAAGGATTGAGTTTAAGACGATAGACAAGAGGTCTTTTCAGCTTCTACTCATGATACCTCGCAGATAATCTTACTTGAGTTAGTAGGAACCGGCAGGGGTTAGTCAGGTAAGCACTTTTGCATCACAAGGAACTCGCTATCCTTTGGTAATCTTAGCCAATGAATCCTGTCTGGATTTAATCAGTCTATGAAAAGCGAAAATGACAGAATAGTCACAAGTCCTGGTAGTAGCGGGTTGCTAGGAATCCCTTAGTTCATGGATACTAAAGAAAAATTTAAAATTGGTTTTTATAATGTAAGACCCGTGAATCATAATGGGAAGTTACAGCAAGTGGAGAATGAATTTCAAGGTTCACAGGATATAATATGCAAGTTTCAATGAAAAAACAGTTTTCCTTAAAAATTAAGAAATCTTATGTGACAGATGAGTGCCATTTATTTTTCAAATTCAATGTAATTGAAGTTTATAGAATTCTCTGACAGCATTGAATCATATGAGAGATTTCTATTTTTACAAATGAGGGAATATATATAAAAAAAAAAACTTCAAAGTTTCTCTGATTAGGGACTATAGGCATTTGTTTTGATTGAATAACATTTATCTCTGAAGCAAAACAACTATTTATTTTGTTTCCATAAAGCAAACACATTTTATCTTTTATTGATTTGCAATGTATGGAAACTCTATAATACAAATAAAATAAATGTGAAACGCTTCTACTAATATAAAATCATTATGAATGTAGTGTCAAGTAATATGTAACAATGATCTAAGGTACAGCAAATAAATAACCAGTTTATTGCTCAGAACAATATTTCTAGACTCATAAAAATAAGTATGCATCAAAGAGAGAGAGAGAGAGAAAAAGAAATGCTACTCATGGAGTTTTAAAGTACTTGTACTTGGAGACATTCGCAATATCAATATATAAATGACCTTGTAAGTTTTATCTAAAATTCTTCTAAGCATTCTTAAGATAACACAAAACCTGAATATCTATGCAAATAAGATTATGATATTAAATATTAACTACTTATAAACACAAGAGGTTTATATATATATACATATATATATATATATATATATATATATATATATATATATATAGATATATTTACATACAGTGTATATATATATATAAATACATATATATATATATATATATATATATAATATATATATATATATATATAATATATATATATAATAGTGTAGATCCTGTTGTCCCTTTGAATGAGAATCTAGTCAACATAATTGATAGGCGTATCCCTTCTCGTGTGCTAAGGTACCGAGTGAAGGACAAACCGTGGTTCAATGATGATTGTAGACGTGCTTTTTTGGAGAAGCAGGAGGCCTATCAACTTTGGAAGGGTAACAGATCAGATTTGACCTGGAACAACTATACTCAGCTTCGAGCTTTTGCTCAGAGAGTTTATGCCTCAACTGAAAAGGAGTACAATTTAACCATAAAAGAAACACTTTCTGGTACAACTCAGGAACATAAATGGTGGTCTACCCTTAAATCTGCACTCTTTGGTGTAGATGCAACAGTTCCTCCTTTACTTAAACCAGATGGCTCAGTCACTCACTGTCCAAAGGAAAAGGCAACCCTTTTGGCTGATGTTTTTGACAGTAAACAGAGTAATGAAAAACTTGAACTTCCTCATTCCTGTTTTCCTGAGGCTAAACTAACTAGTTTAGCTTTTCGATCTCGTGAGATTAAAGCTCTGTTGATGGACCTTAATGCTTATGGAGGTGTAGACCCAAATGGTATTTTTCCTTTGTTTTTTATAAAGACAGCAGATTTCTTAGCTCCAAAGTTATCTGTTATTTTGCGCAAGTTAGCAAGAAGAGGAGCTTTTAGCACTAGTTGGAGAATTGGTAATGTTACTCCTCTATGTAAATGTGTTTGTGGTAGCTCAAGTCCCACTGATTACCGCCCAATTTCCATAACTCCCATATTATCTAAAGTTTTTGAACGTCTTCTGGCAAAACGTCTTAATAGGTTTGCTGAAGGTAATCATCTACTCCCTAGTTTGCAATTTGGTTTTCGTAAAGGCCTTGGAGCATGTGATGCCCTTCTTACAATCTCCAATGCTGTACAGAAATCCCTTGATTGTGGTCGGGAAGTTCGTATGATTGGCCTTGATTTTAGTGCTGCCTTTGACCGTGTTAATCACGAGGCCCTTGTTTTCAAACTGAAACAGTTGGGAGTGGGTGGGTCGTTTCTTAGCATTATTACTGATTTTTTAAGTAATAGATCTCAAAGAGTTGTTGTTGATGGGCACCATAGTGATTATAGGAATGTGATATCCGGTGTTCCACAGGGTAGTGTTCTTGGCCCATTACTTTTCATACTATATACACATGACATGTGGTTTGGCCTAGAAAACAAGCTTGTTGCATATGCAGATGATGCTACTCTCTTTGCATCAATTCCATCCCCTGAATGTAGATCTAGGGTTGGTGAATCCCTTAATAGAGATTTAGCTAGAATTAGTGCATGGTGCAAATTATGGGGTATGAAGTTGAATCCTAACAAAACTCAAAGTATGATTGTAAGTAGGTCAAGGACGGTGGTTCCTCAACATCCGGATCTCAGTATTGATAATGTTTCTTTAAATATGTATGACTCTTTCAAAATTTTAGGTGTGATTCTCGACAGTAAATTTACTTTTGAGAAACATATAAGGTCTGTGTCTTCTTCAATTTCACAAAAAATAGGCTTATTGAGAAAGTCTTTCAAGATTTTCGGTGATCAATCTATTCTGAAGAAGTGTTTTAATTCTTTCATTCTACCTTGTTTTGAGTATTGTTCTCCTGTCTGGTCTTCAGCTGCTGATTCTCATCTTAATTTGTTGTACAGAAACTTACGGTCTATTAAATTTCTTATTCCTGATCTAGATATTAATCTCTGGCACCGTCGTTCAATTAGTTCATTATGTATGTTGCATAAGATTTTTCACAACTCTGACCATCCTTTACATTCAGATCTCCCTGGACAATTCTATCCTGTTCGTAATACTAGGCAGGCAGTTAATTCTAATAGCCAGGCCTTCTCCATCACGAGGCTCAATACTACGCAGTACTCTAGAAGTTTTATTCCATCTGTGACCAAGTTGTGGAATGATCTTCCTAATCGGGTGGTTGAATCAGTAGAACTTCAAAAGTTCAAAGTTGGAGCAAATGCTTTTTTGTTGACCAGGCAGACATAGTCTTTTTATAGTTTATTTATGACGTATTTGTTTTTGATGTTG